>NC_073691.1:137229543-137274966 GCF_029784155.1 Uranotaenia lowii | reverse complement strand
AAGACGACTTAAGTCTTGAACTACCATCGATAGAAGTGCCTAAGGATTACGACGTAAAACAGATCGAAACGGAACATAAACTCTCGGAAGAACAAAAATCGAAACTATTTAAAGTGGTCACCATGCTCAAAGGAGACGGTAAGCTAGGTAGGACTCACTTATGGCAACATAAAATTGAAATTTTAGAGGGTCAGACCCCAAAAAAGCCCCCTAGATATCGATGGTCACCCGCGATTCAAAAAGAAATGGAAAGAGAAATTCAGAGAATGGTAGAGCTCGACGTGATTGAGGAATCAACATCGGATTGGTGTAACCCGTTACTTCCGGTAAAGAAATCTTCAGGAGAGTGGAGATTGTGTCTAGATTGTAGACGAATAAATGAGGTCACGAAAAAGGAAGCATATCCGTTCCCAGACATGCAATTGATACTAGGTAGGATAGAAAAAGCGACGTATTTTTCGATTATCGATTTGTCCAAAGCGTATTGGCAAATTCCGTTAGCTCTTGAAAGTCGGGACTACACTTCGTTTCGCGCCGGTAAACACCTGTATCGATTTAAGGTCACACCTTTCGGATTGTGTGGAGCACCTATTAGCCAGACGAAAGTGATGAATATCGCACTGGGCTACGATTTAGAACCGCAAGTATTCGTTTACTTAGATGACATTGTTGTCACATCACGATCTTTTGATGAGCACATCGAATTGCTCTCGAAAATCGCGGTTAGGCTCAAGTCGGCGAACTTATCAATAAGTATCGAGAAATCGCGTTTTTGCCAGAAAAAGGTATCGTACCTGGGATACGTATTGTCAGAAGAAGGCGTATCAATAGACAGCTCAAAGCTAGAATCGATTCTAAGCTACCCAGCTCCGACTACTCTAAAAGAGGTGAGACGGCTGATGGGAATGGTAGGATTCTATAAGCAGTTTATACCGAGTTATAGCACAATTTTAGCCCCAATAACTGATCTACTCAAAAAGTCTAAATCTAAACTTATCTGGACAAAAGAAACTGAAGAATCGTTTAATAAAATTAAAGCAGTACTCACCACACCTCCAGTTTTAGCAAACCCTGATTTTGACCTCCAGTTCGTCATAGAATCCGACGCGTCCGCGGTTGCAGCAGGGGCAGTGCTTGTCCAATATCAAGAAGGTATCCGTCGTCCGTTAGCTTTCTTTTCGAAGAAATTTTCAGCAACCCAAAAGAAATATTCCGCGACCGAACGAGAATGCTTGGCGGTGATTTTAGCGATCGAAAAGTTTCGACACTACGTTGAGGGAACCGAGTTCAAAGTAGTCACCGATGCCCAATCATTACGCTGGTTGCATCAGGTGAGCGTGGAGGGAAATTCAGCTAGGCTCGCGCGGTGGGCGTTGAAACTCCAACAACACAATATGATCCTAGAATACAGAAAAGGAAAATTAAACATTGTCGCAGATGCATTATCGAGGCTAGAAAAACCAGTAGACGTACTGACGATCGACCTGCAGTTAGAAGACTTGAAGAAGCATATTGAGGTCGATCAAATGAAGTATCGGGATTTTAAAGTCGTGGGTGAAAATGTTTACAAATACGTCAACGATGGTAAGCTTAGAGATTCGCGTTTTTCTTGGAAGCTCATTCCTCCAAAATCCGACCAGTTGAAGATTATCGAAGCAGAGCACGGCGTGGCTCATTTCGGCGCGAATAAAACGTTAAAGAAAATCCAGGAGCAATATTATTGGCCAAAAATGAGCGTGGACGTTAAACGTTATTGTAACGGGTGTGATACTTGTAAAAGCGCGAAATATCCAAACACTGCTAGAACTCCGCCTATAGGTCAGCAGAAACTTGCCTCAATGCCATGGCAGGTTATTTCGATGGATTTTGTAGGGCCTTTTCCGCGATCTCGAGATGGTAATACAGTTCTACTGGTAATTACCGATCACTTCTCCAAATTCGTAATCATTCAACCGATGCGAGATGCCAAAACAACAGCAATCGTAAAGTTTGTTGAAAGCATGATCTTTTTGCTTTTCGGAGTCCCGGAAATACTCATTTCGGACAACGGTCCACAGTTCAAATCCGCATTATTTGCCTCGTTACTAGAGAAGTATAAAGTTACTCATTGGAAAAATGCCGCGTATCATCCAGCTAATAATCCAACTGAGCGAGTAAACAGAGTTATAGTAGCAGCTATTCGCGCGTATCTGAAGGGTTCAAATCAAAAATGCTGGGATGAGAACATAAGCAAAATAGGAATGGCAATCAGAACAGCAGTACATGATTCAACAGATTTTACTCCGTACTTTATTAATTATGGAAGAAACTATATTAGTTCAGGCGAAGAATACGGAAGAATCCGCGAGAGAGGTGGAAATACTGAGGTTAAACCGGAAGAGCTAAACAATGATATGAAGAAAATATTTGAACAAGTAAGAAACAATTTAAAACAAGCATACGAACGATACGGAAAATATTACAACTTAAGATCTAAAGCGAAACTGCCACAGTTCAATGTTGGAGAAATCATTATGAAGAAGAATTACTTTTTGTCGAACAAAGCAAAGAATTTTAATGCTAAACTGGCGGAAACATATTCACCAGCCAAAATAATAGCAAAGAGGGGTTCAAATTGTTATGAATTGGAAGATTTGAATGGAAAGCATTTGGGAGTATTTAGATCAGCTGATTTACAGCGGAAATAAATTGTATACGGTGAATGGGAAAAGTCCTACCGTGGATGTGGGAAATTTTAGGAAATTTTTATGCGAGATATGATTCAAGGCCTCTCTGTTTAATGTTGAATCCGGAGAAATAGATTAAGAATCTATTGAGAAGGAACAGTAACAAAAGTGAAGGAAGTGCGAGTTTGCAAGAGGCAGTAAACGTTGACCAAATTGAACAGAAAGGATCATATATTAGCATGGGAAAGAGTACAAAAATTTCACCCTTAATGTTGAATTTGCGATAACAAAATTTGTAGTAATTTGCCAGAACATAATGAAAAAAAAATTGGTTTTAAAAATATTTAAAAGCTATGAAATACAACACAAGAACAAAAAAAAAACACCAGTTGGTATCAAAATCTGAATTTTTAATTTTATGAACTAGGTTCCAATCATCAAAGTATGATTGAAGGGTTGATTTAAAAGCATCAACAGTCTGTTTTAAAAATGAAACATTTTTAAAAGCTATGAAATACAACACAAGAACAAAAAAAACACCAGTTGGTATAAAAATCTGAATTTTTAATTTTATGAACTAGGTTCCAATCATCGAAGGGTGATTGAAGGGTTGATTTAAAAGCATCAACAGTCTGTTTTAAAAATGAAATATTTTTAATAGCTATGTAATAACACAAGAACAAACAAAAAAAACACTATTTGGGATCCAAATCTAAACTTTGAATTGTACTATGTTCCAATCATCAAAGGAGGATTGAAGGGTTGGTTTGAAAGCACCAACAAGTATTCTGAACACTCTAGAAGCACTTACAAAAGAAATCAAATGAATAGGTTTCCAATCATCAAGCTATGATTGAAGGGTTGATTTGAAAGCATCAACATTATTTTCTAAAATTTAACAGCTATGTACAAAACCACAAACAAAAAAAAAACATTTGGGAACGAAATATGAAGAAGTAAAAATAATATTTGGTTGGTCATCAAGCGATGATTGATTGGTTGGTTTGAAAGCACCGACATTTATTTTAAATAATTATAGTTACAATTAGTGTCTTAATTGATTGGTTGGTTTGAAAGCACCAACGGTTTTTCTGGATAATTTTAGTTTAAAATTAGCGTTTAATCGAATGGTTGGTTTGAAAGCACCAACACAAATCGCGTATCTGAGGAAGTTTATGAAATTAAGATTTTGAATAAATACGAAATAGTCAATTATGATTGATTAGTTGGTTGGTTTGAAAGCACCAACATTTGAATGTAAGACCAGAACAAAATTTGATTGGTTTGAAAGCACCAATAAAGAATTAGGATTTAGAAAGATTGGTTTGAAAGCACCAATAGCGAATCTAAATTTGGAAAGAATGGTAGAAATATGAAACAAATAAAAAAAATCCTTACCAACCATCGAACAGCTGATCGAAATCATCAGGTCAATGACCCGATTCCATATCAGGAATAATTCCACATCAGGAATAATAACATTATCATCAAGATCATCAGCTGTTCCATCTTCGACCTTGAACTTGAAATAGCCCAAGCCATCCTCGTAGACATACACAACGTAGATTCAATAGCAATAGCCCAGAACTCTGAAAATAAAATAGAGAACACACTTGTGCCCAACATAATTTTACAATAACTGGTCTATCTCATGACCTGTTATTTAAACTTCGGTTGTTCGTTTGATCAGCAACTGCGAAAGTGAAAAATTGGCACAAATTTTCACAATTTTTAATGCTCAAACTTAAATATTTGAAATTTGATTTTAAGGGGGGGGGGTAGGGTCTAACACTTTCAAAAAATTGATTTTTTTATTTTTTTATTTTCTTATTGTAAAACATTTCAAGAATGTTGTGTCAAATTTTCAAGTCAATTGAAGCAAAACTGTGGAAGTTATAGGCCTTTATCTCCTCCTTACTCATACTGCAAGAAAGCAAGAGCAGAAACTTCAAACGCGTTTTTCTCGAAAGCACATTTTTAAAGTCCGTGGACATCGTCATTTGAAAACTACTTATCCGATTCTTTTCAAATTTGGAACATATTTTCTACATATAAAATACCAGACCCCAACGTTTTCCTTTTTTGATTTTTTTACTTTGGGGAGATTTTACAGGTGAAAAATGGCGGATTTTTAAGTGAAAAATCGTAGTTTTTACTTCAAACAGCCACAAAAATTTCATAAAAATATTTTTAAGTTAAATAAAAACGTTGGGGTCCAGAAAAACATCTATTAAAAATATTTTGCTCTGATTTTTTGACTTCAGATGATTCTGTGCTGAGATACAGTGTCCACCGCAAATCCTGTTTTCTAAAAGGCATCCTCGAAAATGTTCCCTCACCGGCTCATTTTTCAATATTTTTCTTCGAAAAAATTACTAAATGATCTTTTAACAATGCTTTGTATAATGCAAAAAAAATTGAATTCATTTGTTTGAACGATAGCTCTAGAAAAAATCGTGAAAATGGTGTTTTTTTTATACCCGTTAGACCCTACCCCCCCCTTAACTAAGTATTCAACCGAACACTTCTCGAGACAAAACCACGACGAGACTGATGATGTCGGTGCCGTTGAGTCTGTTTCGAGAAGTGGTTCGCGTTGCGGTGTAGTAGTGATAGTAGATGTAGTATTCGACCAGGCAGATTTCAAGGCAAACCGGCGATCAAATCCATAGAAATTGTGTCGTTTGTTTTGACCCGGGAATTTGGCCTAGGTCGCGGTGAAGCAATAGATGTGAGAACGGTTTGATAGGTATAGGAGCGTACCAAGGGTTGTACCACTTTTTGATATAGAAGGATGAGAAATTGGAGGAGTAGTTTATGGAAATAGTAGCACTTTGTTCGGGTGGTGATCTGAACGAGAAACTGTATTAGTTTCAGTTTGGACCGGTTCGCGGAGGTAGAACCTCACGGGTTTTTTTTGTAGCCAAGTAGTAACTAGGCAAGGAAGCATAGCTTCAGTATTTTTCGTTGCGTTCGCCGGATTGTGATCTGGATTTGCTTTTAAAGCAGTGGGTGGGTTGTTGTTCTTGGAGTGCCAAGAAGTTTTGGTCGTTGAACCAAATTAAATAGTGTAAATGAAAAGTGGTACAAGAAATGAAAGATGGATGTGGTACGCTGGGTTAGTTGTTTATGGGAAACAGAGGAAGAAAAAAAAAAGTAACGGAGAAGAAAGAAAAAGGAAAAATAGTAAAATTCTAAAAATAGAAATGTCGATTTACAGATCGATATACAAATGTGTTTGTTGTTCCGTGAGCAATCGAAACGATTGGCCAAGTTAAACGAATCAAAAAGTATCGAAAAAGATATTATTTGGCCTTAATTCTAATGGAGCTGTGCTTAAATGTAAGTCGTTAAAGGTTTTTATTTTAAATTTTATGACATGTAAATATTTAGAAAAAAAATATTCCTACGTCTTATTTTTTTTTGCGTTAGTAGGGGTGTAATGTAACATTGTTACAAAATGATAGAATGTTTTAAGGTTTGTTGTAAATTTCTTTACGGCAAACATTAGAGCTTTCTCTACGTTTGGTTGGCAAACTTTCTCCTTGGAACATTCAAGTCGAGACATAGTTGCTCAATTTATAAGCAGAAATTTCAGTTCCGTCGTAGTTAGTATTTGCGCCCCTAGTGGTGGGAGTTAGAACCACAATTCAGTAACTGATCGCCGTCCAATCATCCAGTTCACCGGGTTAACGGAAATTATGGTCAACTCCGATGATGATGGATCGGATAATACTTTTAATGTATTTATACATTTCATGTATTAGTGGGCTACGGTTAAAATTAGACTTTCCGGGGGTCAAGAACCTTCATTTGCCAATAATTTGTCTTTCTCGATTTGTTCGGCAGGCAGTTGAAACGTTAGTCAAGTGTAAGATTAGCCAAAAGTAATTTGTGCGACTCCAAACTGTGATATGTGATCAATATTGAAATTCACAAAGTGAGCTACGGTTTTTTTTAGAAAACTATTTTGATTGCGGTGCTAATTGAAATCAATATATAGTTACAGAAACTAGTCGAGAAAAAAATACGGTTGAGTGACAAAAGCCACGACATCAACGTCACTCCATTTATTCGGTTCGGGCGATCTGCGTCCAAAACTCCACGTGAGTAGCCATAAGTCCCGCTAAGATTCAGATTCTGTAAAAATTACTCCTTTAGTGGCAGGAACCGAAACCGGTTGTCCTCGTCGACGACCTGGCGAGATTTGTTGCGGTTAGGAAATCGTGAGTCATAAGAAAATTAATACTTTGTGAAAAAAACTAATGTACAAAAAAATCTAGGGTCAGGTGCTGGAATCGAACCCAGAACATCCAGCAGGGTGAAGATCCATCGGTTTTCATCCAATAAGGTAATTTGATGAAAAATTAGCTTAATCTATTTGAATTCTGATCTCAATGTCGGTTTGGTAATTGGTTCGTGTATCTATACTTGAAGGAATATCCTTCAAGCGAAGGTGCTACTGGTGGGTGCAGGAAGTGACGGTCAGCCAGATTGCCACTCTCCAGGGATTGGTCCCGTTACCCTAGGGTCAGTGATCAACCTCCCGCGCATTCACGGGCCCAGGTGGACACGTCTGTCCACTTACGGTCATCAGGTCGTCAATTGCCTCGTGATCTTCAGGAGCCCGAATCCCGTGGTGCAAACTGTTGGCGAAGCACAGTCAACCAGACCTCGCAGTTAGCCGAGACACACCGTCACCCTCGGAGAGAACTGACAGCATCCAGCGTAGCAGTCACCAGGAGATATCTTGCTGCTCAATTAAGGTCAGATCTTTCTGTATTGTGTCTGTAAATAGCTGCGGTCGATAGAGAAGCACCACATCTGAAGTATTTTTGTACACTTGGCTAAATCTAAAAATATTCGCCGGTGCGCCGGTAATACAGTTCGAATTCGATAGGTGGGATCCCAAAGAAAATGTTAAGGCCTAGGAAGCAGGAAAATAAATTTTGTAACTTCTAATTTTCAGCTGTTTGTCGATCGAAGAGAGAAAGGAAAATTATTGCTAGTTTTGCGACGCGTTTTTGGTTGGTCCCGTTGGAATATTTTTTCCGTTAATTCGGGAGTAATTGGGTCTTGGATAGCGATTGGTTCGGGTTGATTATTTTTGAAGGACTCGCCTTGAGGAGTCTAGCCGGGCACGAACGGAAATTGCTGCTTCACATACGAGTACGATTGTCTCGGCTCGTTTGGCGCTAAGTGAAGGCAGTTGATCAATCGGACGATCAGTAAAATTCGAGAACCGTTACAAGTTTCCAAAAAAACACGAGGGGGGAGGATTAAATAAAGTTTGATGAATTTTATGAAAAAATTAGAAAAAATTATCAAATATTCGAAATTTAACATGAGCAAAAACAAATTGTGGATGATGGGAGTTTTAACACCTTTCGTTTTCTTGATCTTATTGATTTTTTCGATAAAAAACTATTTCATTTATAGGTTTTGTGCAATGATATAGTATGGGAGAGTGGGGAATCATGGGCCACTTTTTTTCGTTGTTCCATAACTTCTTTATTATAAAAGATAAAATGAAAATAAAAAATGGTATGGTTTTCTACATTTTCAAGGTATCATAAGGTATTTTCTTAAATTTTTTAATAAGTAATTTTCCCCTTATTCTGACTGTTTGAAAAAAAGCAATTTTTTTTTTTGGATTTTGAAAAATGATGGGGAATCGTGGGCCACCAAATACAAATTGACCAAATAACATGCAAAGTTTATGAGTTGACCCAAAACTGTGATTTCCTAGTTCATTTCGTTATTTTAAAGCAATTTCAGATGATGAAATAAAAAAGAGAGCTGTGTATGATCGCATAGATTCCAAAACCTGGCTCGCGAACATTTCGGCAAAATTTCTTATATAAGATGGACAAAATATTTTCTTAACTCTTCATTTGGCATAAGAAAGCTTTGCAGATAGGAAACACTAATTTTAAGTTCTGAAAGTGTATAAAAACATAAAAATTTCGGTGATTCAAGATGTGTGGCCCACGATTCCCCACAAGCTATGATTTGCAAATTGGTTTCGTTTGTGTGACTTATTGATGTTTCATCAAAAATTCCTTTTCCACGTGGAAGATTATGACAAAACTAAGATCATAAGCGTATGAGCACATTTTTGTTATGCACTTCAGGTTCCCCACCGATGAAATTGGCGGGTGATTTTTTAATTATGTAAGTAAATTTTTCTAACTTTTTTTTAGCTTGATAAATAAAAGAAGCATATGATGCGTATTTCAGTCAACAACATATAGGAATATATGCTCACGCAAAGCGACGACGATGACAGTTGGTTTGAGATTTTTATCTCAACACACATCTGAGATATTAAAAGTGGCCCACATTTCCCCATGGCCCACGATACCCCACTCTCCCCTATGCAATTTAGTTGCATTCAATCTTTCGTGCAATTTATTTCAATTTATTTGTATTTTGTATTATTTTTTACTATCCTCCCCTCGCGATGTTCCAACTCGAGTGACAAAAGAAGGATTTGAAATTTGTTCCGGCCTAATTTTTGCCCTAACGGATCAGTCTATGGAATTGGAGGAATGATTACCAGCGCAATTCGAGCACTTGAAAAATCCTGTTTGTTGTCTATCACCACTAAAATGGCATGAAAATTTTCCATGATTAAATGAGCTTGACAACGACGACATTATTTTGAAGAAAATTGGTAGAAGATTTTCGAAACGGTTCAAATTTGACTCGACAATGAAAAATATGACGAGCCTTTTCAAGAATTTGCAAAAAAATAACCTGATCTTTTTAAAAATGGATCAAATAAAGCTCAACCAACCAACACTACTGGTATTATTCGTGTTAGTTCTTTTACTCATTTGAATCACTTGAATCTTTCCGAAAGGCATTGAAATCAGGAATCGTGACCATGATTGGTTGAACCTTTCCATTTTTAAGAGTATAAGAAGAAGAAGGTTCCTTATTACTCTTATCAGAATTAAATATGAATATTTCCATATCATGATGATGTTATGAAGGATTTCTTTTTTGGCCGATGAACCTGAATTAGGTTCAGCAATTCTTTTTCTTCCGGTTCTTGAGTCCGCCGATGACGGCCGCCGATGAAAAGAGAAAATATGAATAAAAGAAAATGAAAATAATTTAGCACTGAAAAGTGCTGATTGGAAATCAGGGAGAAAGTAAAATAAATAACGAAAAATTTCCTTGCATCTTACATGTAGGCCACATATGGGATTCGAACCCAAACGATTTCTTGCCGATATCAGGAATCGAACCCAGTACGCCTGGCATACCAAAACCAGATGCGCCCCAGCCTATCCGCTAGACCACATAGGCGCTCATGTTGCCGTTAGATTCAATTCAACGTCAAAAATGTATTTTTCTATTTTTACTGCTTAACTTACTTACTTACTTAATGATCCCGCGCCGATCCTCCGGTGCATAGGGCCGTGGTAAAAGACCTCCACTGTTGACGATCCGGAGCCAGCGTCTTCACCTGGTCCCAGTCAAGATTCTCGTCGACAGTTCGGATTTCAGCGGCTAGGCTTCGCCGCCACGAGTTTCTGGGCCTGCCTCTTCTTCGATGACCTTCTGGATTCCAGTCAAGCGCCTCTCTGCAAATCTCGTTTTCATCTTTTCGCAGCGTGTGCCCAATCCATCTCCACTTACGTTCCCGAATCTCGATTTCTAGCGCCCTTTGATGACACCGGCGATGTAGTTCCTCATTCGAGATCCAGTTGCCAGGCCACCAAGCGCGGATGATGTTCCGCAGGCAGCGGTTTACAAATACTTGCAGTTTTCGCGTCGTCACCGCATATGTGCACCAAGTTTCGCACCCGTACAGCAATACGGATTTGACGTTTGAGTTGAAGATTCGGATTTTTGTTCGTAGAGAGATCTGGCGTGACCGCCAGATGCTTCGGAGACTCGCAAACGCAAATCGGGCCTTTCTGATCCGGGTTTCGATGTCTTTCCTGGTACCACTTAAAATAAACTGCAGTAAAATGTACTGCTTAAAATAAAACTAATCTTGTTGAGTGAAATTAACCCATCATTTCAAGAATTTTTATTTTTCCTTAAAATCATTTTTAACAGTTGGAATTGATGAGTGCATCAAGAAAAAAAAATTAAAATAAAATACGATTTTTTCCCTTTTTCCATACATTAATTGTTGCAAATTTGTTACTTTATGAAACGAAGGGTTAAAGAATAGGTACCATGCTAATAATAAGTATGTCTAACATTAATTTTGATTAATTCTAAATAAAAATGATAAAAAAGAGACAAAAAAAATCGTTTGATTCTGACAACATTAAAGCTACACAAATTTTACGGGCGTGTTTCCAAAAAACGAACGGAGTCTGTGTGAGAGAAGACATTTTTCAAGGGGGTGTACAACTTCAAGTTTTATTTAAGCAGATATTTGTAGCGTATTTTCATAGTTTTATTCAACATGTGTAATGTTGTTGATATTTTTGGTACCATTCTGATTTCAAAATGCCTTGTACCTCTGTTAGTTAAATGTCTCTAACAATAAATATGGAAAATAATGCCCCTTTGGTGACTTTTTACAAACTGCCTCAAATGGTTCCATTCAACAAAACGGTCGTTCACTTGAGTCCGAATGGCTCCCTCAAATGGCAATTGTTCAACTATTGATGAAGCAGATTCAGGACATGGGCGTGAAAATTCCCAATCACAGCCCTCTTCCATTCAGCGCTCGCTCAGTGCCTTGTTCCATTGAGTGGGTGGGTGAAGAATAGAAGAACCTCGTAACTACTCTGTTCGTTGAACATTCCATCACACCGGCATCACCAGGGAACAACACTCGCTGTGTTGAAAAAGCGGTTCCGGAATTCGGGCTGGCTGCGTTTTGCCTTTCACGCCACACCCGGGACAGAGATTGACGTGACACTTTCATTAAAAGTTTTCAATTTCTGGAACGCTTTTCACACTGCTTTCCACTGAACTGTTGTAGGAGAGCCAAAGTCGGATCGTTTTTAAGCTCACGGCAATTGTCTATAGACACAGAGGGCAGGAAGGTGCCTATAGTTACGTGGCGATGTTTGAATTGGCAACTTTGTGTTCAAATTGTAACGCTCTTCATCCTAAGGGTTTTAATTAAATTGAATCGTAGCCTCTTTTCGGTTTCGGTTTAAATGGTTTCGACATCTGGTTTAAGAAGTACGAAGAAATAAATGCATAAGGAATAAATGATATATTTTTATATGTAATATATAAAGGGTGATACGGTCAAAATTTGGTCAAGCCAGTTTGCGTTGAACTGCCGCTCGTTCTTTGGAGTTTTTTTGGTTTTCTTTAGGTTCCGTTTGACAATAGCCCAGTATTTCTCAATTGGGCGGAGCTCTGGCGTGTTGGGAGGTTTCTTGTCCTTGGGAACCACCTGCACGTTGTTGGCGGCGTACCACTCCATGGCCTTTTTACCGTAATAGCAAGATGCCAAATCCGGCCAAAACAGTACGGAACAACCGTGTTTCTTCAGGAATGGCACAGACGTTTATTCAAACACTCTTTCACGTGAATTTCTTGGTTGACAGTCCCGGAAGCTATGAAAATGCTGCTTTCAAGCCACAGGTACAGATGACTTGCCAAACTAGATATTTCTTCGCAAACTTTGACAGTTTCATGTGCTTGAAAATATCTGCTACCGATCCCCTTCCTTTTGCCATATAAAACTCCTGTCCCGGAAGCTGCTTGTAGTCGGCTTTGACGTAGGTTTCGTCGTCCATTACCACGCAGTCAAACTTCGTCGGCATCGTCGTTTACAGCCTCCGGGATCGCGCTTAGGCCGTCGTATTTTGTTTATCATCGCGATTTGGAGTCACTACCTTCTTGTAAGTCGATAGTCCGGCTCGTTTTTTGGCTCGATGCACGGTTGTAGACGATACACCCAGCTTATTTGCGGCATCTCGGAGAGAGAGGTTAGGGTTTGGCTTGAAACTACCGGCAACTCTCTTTGTCGTCTCAGCGGCTTCCGGTTTTCGATTTCCCCCCGATCCAGACTTCCTTGCTGTCGACAAACGTTCCCCAAACACTTTAATAACATTTGTAACGGTTGATTTGGTAACTTTTAGCGATTTTACCAGCTTTGCATGCGAGTAGCTCGGATTTTCGCGATGCGCGAACCAAATTTTGATACGCTGCTCTTCTTCCTTAGACTGCATTTTGACAACTGAAGAGTGAATTCCAAAATCAAAATAGGAGCAACATTCTACACACCTTCAAAATGAGGGGTGTTCAGGTTTTTTAAATGAAAAATTGAAAGAAATACGTCAAGTTGATATTGACTAAATTTTGATCGTATCAGCCTTTATACAAAACTCGAAACGAAGCAACAGCAATGGGCAATGGACCGATGGATGCTGCTATTCTACAAAGAGATGTCACCACCAGCGTGTAGAGCTGCACGGAAAATAAAAAAAAGGTAAAATTTACCTTTTTGCGAGGTGATTATTTTCCACCCCTCTTCCGAGGTAAATTTTACCTTTTTTCATAAACCTAGCAAAAAGGTAAATTTTACCTTTTTTCAATTCACCTAGAAAAAAGGTAAAGTTTACCTTTTTCGCATTCACCTAGGAAAATAGTAAATAATGCCGTTTTCGCATTCACTGATTTAAGGGGGGGGGGGGGGGGTAGGGTCTAACATTTTCAAAAATTCGATTTTTTATTTTTTTATTTTCTTATTGTAAAACATTTCAAGAATGTTGTGTCAAATTTTCAAGTCAATTGAAGCACAACTGAAGAAGTTATAGGCCTTTATCTCCTCCTATCTAATACTGCAAGAAAGCAAGAGCAGAAACTTCAAACGCGTTTTTCTCGAAAGCACATTTTTAAAGTCCGTGGACATCGTCATTTGAAAATTACTTATCCGATTCTTTTCAAATTTGGAACATATTTTCTATATATAAAATACCAGTTCCCAACGTTTTTCTTTTTTGATTTTTTTTATTTTGGGAAGATTTTACAGGTGAAAAATGGCGGATTTTTAAGTGAAAAATCGTAGTTTTTACTTCAAACAGCCACAAAAATTTCATAAAAATATTTTTAAGTTAAATAAAAACGTTGGGGTCCAGAAAAACATCTATCAAAAATATTTTGCTCTGATTTTTTGACTTCAGATGATTCTGTGCTGAGATACAGTGTCCACCGCAAATCCTGTTTTCTAAAAGGCATTCTCGAAAATGCTCCGTCACCGGCTCATTTTTCAATATTTTTCTACGAAAAAATTACTACATGTTCTTTTAACAATGCTTTGTATAATGCAAAAAATTTGAATACATTTGTTTGAACGATAGCTCCAGAAAAAAATCGTGAAAATGGTGTTTTTTTTAAACCCGTTAGACCCTACCCCCCCCCCCCCCTTAAAAGGTAAATGCTAGTTGGTTTGGTTGGTTTCTTCAATAAAAATGAAAACAAAATTCTATCAACAATTTATATTCATTTGGTATAAATTGGGATTTTTCATTATTATTTTTGAAATGTATAACCGTGTTTAAAATAAATTATTGAGGTAAGTCCTTTTTTCGCCAGGCTCGTGGCAATTCGTTAACGCATTCATGCCCTTCTTCGTTCGACTAATCCGGTCAGGTCCGGCTTTACCGAAATGATATCTGGAGGATGACGTGGAATACACCTCGAAGCTGGACTGATCGGAAACAAAAGCAAAATATTATGACGAGAACCAGCACAACTAAATGATATCTAATAAAACACTTACCATTCTGTTCCAATTTTCTCATATTGGCACGAAACAAAACTTCCCTTCTGAACGACAAAACAGCTTAACCTCAATAAACGGATTCGGCAAATAGTTACTTTTTTCGAGATGAATTGTACCGTTTTGTTAAGCTCAATCCAGGTCAACTTCACCTCGCTACGAGGTAAGATTCACATTTTTTCTCGGTGAATTGTACCTTTTTTCCAACCTCGATTCAGGTAAATTTTACCTCGCTGTGAGGTGGGTTTCACCTCGAAGAGGTAGAAGTAACCTTTTTGGCTTTCACGAGCGTTCACCTTGCTATCTCGGTAAATTTTACCTTTTTATTATTTTCCGTGCGTCAAACCTCATGTCAAGGGAAACGACTCGCGTAACATTTCATAAGAGCGAAACCAGCAGTTGGCTCAAATCGAGAAAAATGCGTCCCAGATTTCGGAACATCTGAGCAAAATCTATTAAAAATTCAAATACCATTTGTTCAAAAACCTAATGCTCCATATTCAATTATTGTTCGTTATTGTGCATTTTTTCAGTAAGTGTAAAGTATTAATATGCCGTTTTATTGTGAAGTGATGTTGGGTAAAAAAAGATAGCATATTTTTTGTGTGAAATCACTGATTTGGAATTAAAAAGTCTGGGTACAAATGATCTTATTTACTAGCTCATTATGGCTTTAATGACTAAACTTTTCATTTCAAAATCCCTAAATTTTGTTACTCTTAATATATACATAAATTCAATACGACCAACCCGAAAATCTGACTTGTAACTTTATCACCATCTGTTAGCAGCAATCAATGTGTTTGAAAAGGCTACAGATGGCATAGATTTTTCCCTATATCGGTAAAATAATTCAGTAGGCCCTTAATCTTACAAATTCATGCGAGTTAAATGGTGGCCCACCATCGGTTACCAAGACATCTGGAAGACCGAATATATTCATGAATATTTTCAAAACTTTTTAAAATCTGTTCCTGTTTTCATATATTCTAGCTCAATCCACTTACTGTAGCTGTCAACAATTATCAAATACACTTTTATATCCAAATGAAAAAAAATCAGCATGAATTCTGCTGAAGGGCTTTGTTGTTGGAATCCATTGGGAATAGTTAGCAGGTTTACTTACGACATTTGATTCAGTGCATAAATGACATGAGTCAAACTGGGGCTTCATACTTCAGTTGGCTTCATCGAGTTGAATTCACTACTAGATTCTACGACAGAAAATGCTCATCGTGCCACGGTCAATGGTGCTTGTTATGCCCCAAGTCAAGAAGTTAATGTAAAAACGCGTTTTAAAATCAATGCGTATTCTATAGATGAAGATGATTCAACGATCATCAAAGCATATTTTCCGGTGCTCATAAGTTATAATATTTACGTCACTTGAGAACCTAGATGTTTTTTTTTTAATATTTCTGTAAAGATGATAAGGAGATTTCTTTTTCGCTGAAAAATTAATACTATAGGAACTACAAAACTGTTCCTCATGAAAATTTATTCGAGAAAAGAGGAGTGCTTATGATGCCCCGGCGCTCGTTATGCCCTTATCTTCCCTACTATAGCATAATTATCAAATTTTTAAAATGATTTTGGAAAATTCATAAAATATCAAATATTAAAAAAAACTGCACAATCTTCAAAAACTTATGGTTTCAGCAAACATCTTTGGTCTATCCGTTTATCTTTCACTATAGATAGCTTTATACTTTGATTATTGTTTATTCTATACTAGCTGACCCGGTGTGCATTGCTACACCTTGCAAAAATAAATGTTATTTGTAAAAATTTATTCAAATTTAGATTTTTGTATGCATCTTTTACATTTTTTTAAAAATCAAACCTCATCATGGTTTAGAACTAACAACTTTCAAATGAGGGCTGCAGCTGGAGTTCCAAATTGCAATTCAAAGATGGTATATATTGTTTACTGAAGCTTGATCTCTAAACTTGTTTTTCAAGATCTGAAATTTATACTCTGTTTTTAAAGCTTCATAAGGACTCAAATAATGTCAATATTTAAGGATTTTCCACCTTTTTTCCCAAAGTGGGAAGTTACGAACTTCCATAAAACAATTTTTCACATCTATTTTTGAGTTATGCCAAATATCCGTATGCAAAAAAATCCTCTTTTAAAATATGGAAAGCTCTACATCTTAAAATTACATGGGAGCTCCCCCATCTTTTCCAGTTTTGTCCCCCACTGCTTGAAGAAGATAGGCTGATTTACCTGGCTCGAGTTTACATAAATTTCTAATTGAAAGAAAAGATTAGCATATTGGAATTTATTGCACATTGTACTTTATGGAAGTAGAATTTTTAAAACCGATCAATAGCGTGAATCGGAACAGTTTTTTGAGTGTATTCCAAAAATTCTGTATTATGAGCACTTCCAGCCCCTGATTAGCTTTAGATGATGTATTTTTTGGGGTTAAAAAAATAAGCTATCGAAATTTGAAAAAAAAAAACGATGAAAGATTTTTAACAAAAACACTTTTAATGTTAAGTACGTACTTGAATTGGTATGTAAGCAAAAAGTATGATGTTTTTCCAGAATTATTTTCATTTCTAAATTCGTTTCAGTTGTGTATTTGGGCCGAAATAATAATTTTTAGAAGAAAACATTTTTCTTTTTATTTTTTTGTAACAGAGAAAAGTTGAACGTTTGAACATGCTTAAGTGTTCCTTGAAGGAAAATTCTTTCGGAAAATGAATTCCCTCGCTTTTGGTTAATAAAAATCAGTTTATTTCACTGATACCATTCACTTATGAACACGTCAGTCCTATCTTATCTAATTTAAAGAAAAGGCTCTTGATCAGTTCATGTGTTGGATCGGATTTTTTTATCTTCTTTTTCAGTTAAGTACATTTTTAAATGTTTAACAAAATGTTTCCGATCTACCTCTGTAGAAAACATCTTATTCATACTTCTTTCATCAATATGATTCAAAAATAACCTTGTAGGCAAAATGGGTTAAAAATTGTATGTAAATTCTTTAGTTTCAGATTTTTTTTCAATTGTCCGTAAAGTGTCATACCATTATTTCATTAGCATCAGAACTAAATATATATTTTTTAGACAACAAACGCTGTAAGGACAACAAATATGGAAGTATTTTTGCCAATCCGTGTCACATCTAGGCGTCATTTATTTCAACGTGCTGTGTACAATTAAGCAAGAAAAAACATATGTAGGTTGCATATCGCCCCCACGTGCGTAAGAAATATAGCTACTTGGTTGAGAAACAGGCGCCTAATTGTTAAATTTTTCCAGCGATCAATGAACAGTATGCTTTGGTTACTATCCACTTGCAACGTTGTTTTCTTGACCATAGAGACCAAAAACAAACCCCTCAAATAAAAAAAAATATCTCAAAATGGATTCTTAGGACTTTTCAATTTTTGATTTTGTCAAAAATAATATATATATATATATATATGTTTTACTCGATCGGCAAAATGTCAATCTGGATCACATCTAGGCGTCATTCATAACCAAGTGCTGTACAAATGAGCTAGGAATCAAGTAGAAAAAAATCACATCAAGACTTCAATCGCCATCCTTTGCATTGAAATATGCTTGGTTGAGAGATACGCGCCAAAATATTCCCACTGATCAGTATGCTATGCCATGGTTACTATCCTCTAGCGACGTTGGCTCGCGACGCCTCGACCATGGAGACGAAAAACAAACCGTCCAAAGGAAAAAAAAATCTCGAGAAAATGGATGTCATGACTTTAATTTGTTTCGAAAATCTACAAATTTTGTATGGAAGCACCCCCTCCCTTAAGTCGGATGGGGTTTTAATTATTATAGAAACCATCTCCGGCCCCAAAAACCCTCAGATGCCCATTTTGACGATGATCGGTTCAGTAGTTTCCGAGTCTATAGGGAACAGACAGACAGACAAACATTCATTTATATATATATATAGATTTTAATCAAACTTCTCGGTTTTTCCCGGGTTCATTCAGATTTTTTGCTAAATCAGAATTAAACCTCAAATTTCTCTTTGAACACACTGCTGCAACTGTGATTCAATGTATGTAAACTTTAAATTACAATTTATTTTCTTTCTTTTCTTCTCATTTGTTATAGAACAATGCCTAGATTTTGTTCAGATTTGCCTTTTTTCACAAATTTGGAAAAAAATGGTCTTAATCTGCCCGATTGTTGTGATGTGTGTGGTAGAACGTATGGTTTGCTTCATGTCGAAGATCATCATTTTTTGACGCCTTTTTTATGGTATGTCATGCCTCAGGTCTCAAGTCACAGGACTCCAGTCTCTTTTCTTAAGTCTAAGGTGTCAGGTCTGACGTCTCATGTCTCAAGCTTCTTTGTGTCAAATCTCAAAACTAATCAAAGTCTTCAGTTCAAATATGTATTCAAACAGATTTCGGAATATTCACGGGTTCTTCAAAGTTCTTTGCTACTGTTTTAGAAATGACAGTTCGTTGAAAAACTCGATTTTTTCAAAACTTCAGTATAATCAGATTACTTTTTTTTGACATCTCTAACGCACACTTGATGATGTATTCTCTTAAGAATGGGAAAAATAACCAACCAAAATTTCGCCACAATAAATTTCGGTTGAAAACTTTTAAGCCAATTCAATTTCTAGACTTTTTGTGTTGATCAATCACATGAAAAGAGCCAACCAAAATACAGCTAGACAATTATAATTAGTAAAGATTTGTGCCTACCTCAAATGGAACCTAAAAGATCGTCATAAAAGAAACCAAATAACGTCGAAATAAAGCCTGCCACATAATAACAACACCCGCCATCCTGCATGCTCAACTTAGGCCACATTCACCATAACGAATAGACGAATAGTTCCTCGTGACAAGATCCAATTTGTACGAAACAACAACGGAGCAAAAAAAAAACATACAGAAAACCACAAATGAAACTAATCAGCGAATGGATCCTTCCATTCAATTTCTTTCCAATTTCGATATGTTGTGTGGTGAATGAAAGGTTCTTATGATTGGAAGATTCGTAAATGTATCGACAGACATGAACTTTTGCTGTCATCATTTGTCCGGTTTATTTTGCTTCTATCCCTCCCTATTCGTGGATGGTCTCTACGATTTGGGCACCCCATTCGAAAACATCATAACAGGATTTCGTCAAATGAAGGCAAAACACAAGCAGAAAATAGGGCAAATCCTGACACCGATTTGGTTCAACTGGCTTTTCTGATGCTAGGATTAGATATACATATGTGTGTACGTATTCGGGTTCGGGTAGAAATCCTCGCTAAATGGGCCGTATCTGACCATCTATCTGTCTGATGGTGCCGGCCGTTGAATATTATTTGTTTACCCCCACGACCAGGGCCGATGAGAAGAAATAACATGCAACTCGTTCTGGATTCAAATATAATTGACATTTTTCCGATTGTTTTTCATTACGATAAAAGCCGATTTGGCTCATATCCACTGATGGAAATGCTCGTTAGTGTCCAAACTGAGGATATTTCGTTTTTATATTATTGTTTTTATGAGGCAATATTCAATAACTAATTCATTTGGGAAGCAATCCGCGTGCTCTTGTAAACTATATTTGAATTTGTATTGGACCGAATTTCTAATATTGAATTTTTATCATTTATTTGAGTTGATTTCCGAGAAGGTATTGGCAATAAAGTTAGGTAAACTCTTGGAATAGTCCAAAATACCGAATTTTGATATAAATGTGCTGCCCAATTACTTTTTGAGGCATCATTTTTGCAAATACCTTTGGCTTAAGGGTAAGACAAAATGCGACTCATGATTGATAGTTTGATTCAGACTGCGTTCACTCATGTTCACACAAATAATGATGTTTTAAAGGGTGGTATCGTGAAAGTGACACACTTTGTTTATTGCATAAAACTCAAACCATTTGTTATTCCTCCTCGGACTCAATTTCACTAACATCTACCAACCTACAAGCAGCAAAATTACAAACTAGATACATGAGTTCAAATTTTCACCTTTTGCCAAGTTATTTACTCTGGATGCAACATCGAACAAGCAAAATGACCGTGTTTATAGATCATGTTTTCGTGATATAACAGCCGTTCAAAAAAAGCCGAGAGATATCAGAATACGTAATCTGTGATGGTTTGGGGAAGAATATCGACGAATAGAAACTGACTGTAGCTATAAATAGATAGGGGTATGAATATAAACCAGGAGTATTATTTTCAACCGATTTTCAAAGGCCATTTGCATCCTTGCAATTAAATGCTTCTTGTCCAATACAGTTTTCACTTTCAACAGAGTTCTGCACCAGCGCAAAGAGCATTAATAGTTCAAAAATGGTAAATACAGATTTCGCCTTCATTCATCGGTTTATCTGAATGGATTGCATCGTCATCGGATTTAAACCTACTAGACTTCAGTATCTGGAAATACATGCTAGAGAAGTTTGACACGTTAGGCATTCGAGGTTGGACCCATTCAAAAACGTTTGGTGAAGATTTTGGAAAAAATGCCGAACTGGATCATGCGTGCTGCTTGCAAAGATTCCGAAAAGCGTCTAACAACAGTTTTAAAGATTTGAACTCAATTTTATACTTATGTAGTTTGTAATTTTACTATTAAAAGTTATATATTTATTCACATGGTCTCACGACATAACATGATGGACATAATTCCTGAAGGGCCGTTCAAATACGCAATTTTCGGTCATTTTCGAAACCCCCTCCCCCCTACGTAACACATTTTTATCAGATTTTCTATCAAAAATTACCAAATCGTAACAAACTGCAATACACCCTCCCCCCCTAAATGCGTTTCGTAATATTTGAATGGTCCCAAAATGCATTTGGCCCATGGCAACCACCCAGTAAACATTTAATTAAGCCACTGCCGGCCAAAAGATTGGGATCATCCCCTCAAAAACATGAATATTTTGATCGACCATATCTCTGCCATCTTATTGCATATTGGAATTCTTTATCTCATTCTAGAAATTGTGACCAAAATCTTATTTGTATGTATTTGACAAAATGTCAATTCTGAGTCTATACGACTTAAATTTAGCTTAAAGTTGGGACAAAACAAAACAAATTTGTATATTTTAGTTTAATGGTCGTACTATTTGGTGTCAAAAACATACAAATAAGATTTTGCTCACGATCTCTTGAATGAGATCAAAACATTTCCAATATGTGATAAGATGGCTGTAGAATAGATATGAGATAATGGAAAATATAAAACCAAATAATATATGTTAGAAGAAAAGAACTTAATTTAATAATTCAGAATTTCTCAACACGTACTAATGATTGACAGACAAATGAACAACATGCGGAATTAGAGAAAATCTGGCTGCTTCGATTGGAAAATATGTTCATTGCGTTCATTGTTGCGCTGTATCTTTTATCTATAAATAGAACGGCACTTGTGCTAATCGGGTCATTCTTAAAACGAATTTCGGAAAGCAACATCACTCCAAGGAAACGGGAGAAAACGACCACGGAAAGACGGTCAACGACCAGGACCAGGAAATCTCTCAGATATCGACAATGGCTAAGATATGATCGCTCAAAATTTTTATATTTTTGAGAGGGTGATCCCAAACTTTTGGCCGGCAGTGTAGGTAATGGTATTAGCCTCCAAACTGTTGCTGTTTTGCCAAATATGATATTAAATTTTGTCAAACACTTTTGGTATTTGCATTTTTTTTTATTTATATCTGGTAGATATTCATATTTCTCGGTAATTAAATTCATAAACGGCAGTAGATAATAGAAAATATGATTTTGATAAATAAGAATGAGTAGATACTCCAGATAATTGAATGCGGGCATTTAAAAATAAGGCACACGGTTCATTTTAATAGAACCTCTATCGTGTAGATTGAATCAAGTTTGTCAGCAAGTTAACAGTATAACAAATGTGTCGGCTAGCGGGTTCAGTGGTGCTGAAACTCCCTAGTGTGTATGCCTCAGGGTCGGCTTAAGGGGGGGGAGGTAGGGTCTAAAGGGTATAAAAAAAACACCATTTTCATGATTTTTTTCTAGAGCTATCGTTCAAACAAATGTATTCAAATTTTTTGCATTATACAAAGCATTGTTAAAAGAACATTTAGTAATTTTTTCGTAGAAAAATATTGAAAAATGAGCCTGTGACGGAGCATTTTCGAGGATGCCTTTTAGAAAACAGGATTTGCGGTGAACACTGTATCTCAGCACAGAATCATCTGAATTCAAAAATCAGAGCAAAATATTTTTAATAGATGTTTTTCTGGACCCCAACGTTTTTATTTAACTTAAAAATATTTTTATGAATTTTTTGTGGCTGTTTGAAGTAAAAACTACGATTTTTCACTTAAAAATCCGCCATTTTTTATCTGTAAAATCTCCCCAAAGTAAAAAAAATAAAAAAGAAAAACGTTGTGGTCCGGTATTTTATATGTAGAAAATATGTTCCAAATTTGAAAAGAATCGGATAAGTAGTTTTCAAATGACGATGTCCACGGACTTTAAAAATGTGCTTTCGAGAAAAACGCGTTTGAAGTTTCTGCTCTTGCTTTCTTGCAGTATTAGATAGGAGGAGATAAAGGCCTATAACTTCTACAGTTTTGCTTCAATTGACTTGAAAGTTTGACACAACATTCTTGAAATGTTTTACAATAAAAAAATAAAAAAAATAAAAAAATCGATTTTTTGAAAGTGTTAGACCCTCCCCCCCCCCCCCCCCCCCCCTTAAGCTAAAAGCGATTCGGCTAGCCAAGAAAACACTTTAAATTGAATTGAAATCTCCCACGTTTATTTTCACCTTTTTGAAACTAAGGTTTTCTTGCGCACACTTGGGACTCTGTCCCACCCCCTTATTGCTACCTCCTACCTCTTGTTGCTGCAATGGCACCTCTGGTGGGTCGTTGAATGGCGACACCCCTCCTTCGTCGAACCGGCCTCACTACGTCGCAAACCTGCGGAATTGGTGGTCGTCGGATTCCAGTACGTTCCGACACTGCACTACGATGGCTGTGAGTTCTTGTCTACTCCAATCCCGGACCAGGTTGTTTGTAGGTGGTTGACGGCTGCCCAACGATTGCGGTAGATAGTCGGCGGTTAACAAGCCGACGGCGATGGGGGTGCTCTTGCGGGTGACCCTTACCGGACTCACTGACGGATACTCGGTTTGTTGACGGACCAAGGTATCGACAGCTAACCGTTGGTAGATCGGTAGAGCACAGGTGAGTATTGCTGCTGGGTCAGAACGCAATGGCAGCAATGGCGGATTTCGATCCAAGCCACGAAACTAAAGGCGTCTGCGACTAAGGTAAAACCTCGGGGTCCTGTTAGGAAATCGGGATAGGTTTTAGAATCGCGCTGAGAACGGTGGTCACTGTGGCTACGGGGTATGGTTCTTTGGGTTACCTGAATATCCAGGGAATTCGGTCCTTCCGGATTCCAGTAATTTCACTTTTGGCACTTGTCTATTGGACACGTTTTCTGTGTAGTGCTATACGTTCGGCTATTGATAGTGAAATGGCCGATCATTGGCCCCGTAGCCGCGTAGAATGACGTAAGACGTCACCGTTCTTTCGCCCCATCCTGATTGTCGTGTCGCCTCGCTCATTCGCCCTCCTCATCATCATTTCGCCTCGCCTCTTCACTCGAACAACGACATCTGGTGGTGGGATTCTCAAGTGTTGCTGTGCAGGCTGGTGCGTAGGAGTTCTGGGGTGGACTTCGACGCAGGCGACTTCTCAACAAACAAAATGTCTTCTTGGCACATTTACTATTGCCTCGAACAAAAGTCCAACAACCACTGACACTACTAACCGAGCACTTGTTACAACAGCAAGAATTCAAATGTATTAAACTAGTAAGATTAGGTGACCAGTAGGGAAAATTCAACTAACTTATCATAGTGAACCCTTCTGAGAATGATACTGAGACGCTAGCGTACCAAGTAACAATTTAAGCTTTATTATGGTTAGCTCAACTACGATAGAGCTTCATAAAAGCTAAAGCGCCTTCTGTACATCACCAGAACTCTAATAATGCTAAAATCTTGCTATTTTGCCCTGTTCTAGAAATGTTTTCATGACTATCATTATGCTGTACATTTTTATAATTGATTTTATTATTGTAAAACATGACATAATGACATCTCAAACATGATGAAATTGATTGAAAATAGGCCTAAAAAAAGTTTACACACTTGACATTGTGAATCCATCAAGGTGGCGTCATGTTGTGCCCTTTGATTTTTCCACAAACATGGCGTTAGTCAATTCAATGCTTAATAATTTTGTTATGGTCTGATAAACAGCTAATTAGTTTTATATCGGTTTTATAAGGGCCATATACATAGTTAAAATTTGACGTTTACCTCGCAAGCTAACCAACCAACCGTGTAAGATTGGTTCCTCCTTTCTGAGTTGTTCATCATTAGAACAGTAAACGAGGGCAGACTTTTCGAATGAAATATATAAGGGATTGGTTGCGAATGACCGTTGAAATGATACTATAAACAGAGTGAGTGAGCTTACTTAAAGTCTCTATAATAAAAAAAAGATACCATATGTTTAAGTCGAATTTCGTTGTCTGGCGTCATATTGAAGTCAAAGATGGCGGCTTCCATTTAACTTGAAAATGTTGTATATTACTTAAAATCGCATGAAATCTTCACAATATGAGTATTGGATGAAAGGGCTTAACTAGAAGAAGACAAATTTCGCTTTCTGACGCTATTCTGAAATCCAAGATGACGGCTTCCGCTGAACCTGAAAATGCAGTAAATCACTTAAAAAAACATGAAAGCCGCACAATATGGGTATTGGTTCAAAGGGATAAAGCTTAGCTTAGCTTAGCTTAGCTTGGTTGACTACTCACATCCACCTTAAATCGTCAAATCCAAAATGCTTTTATAATATAATAAAGATGTATGAGTAAAAACAAAAGGTTTTCAAACTTGGTATTTTGAACTAAGTATTACAATGAAGGCTTATCTGCTCTAAGAACAATAAATTATAGCATTTTGAACTCCATCGCAGGCGTGGCTCAGTAGAACTAGTTCCACATCGCCAATGGTTGCTACTCCGTGATTGACCGAGGCCATCAATTTTGTTCAAAGGTCAAAAGAATGGTACCTGGGATTGGCAGTACATTCACAATGCAGAAAACTGATGCTCTCTCTTTGATTATCAATAACGGCGCCGGCCACGTCCTAGTAGTCAATAGATAGTTTAGAAAAGAGAGAGAGGGATGACAGAACAATATTGTGCTTTAGGACCGAGGTCACCTCTGCATCCTAGCAAAAAAAATGTTGTTGGAAATATGGGTGTAAGGATATGATCAGAAGGCACTTTTGACTAGTGCGATCAACTAACCCTAATAACTCTTTTGCAATTTAATGTTTATTCTTAGTAAAACTATATAATTTACAGTTGAGTCTAGATTCTGCTTTAAATAATTGATCATTTCATCGAAACCTGCTACTTCTGTGACTATGAATGCAAATCTCACAGAAGGAAACCATAAAATAAAACATATTTTTATTTTAAATTAAAAGGTTCAAGATATTTGGTACTTATTTTAATAACACCAACAAATGTTTCAAGTTATTTCAATAAATAAGGGACATATTTATAGACTCAAGAATGATTGGCATGTTTTTAAGAAAAATTAATAAAACGAATTCTAAAGTTCATCTTCAAAAAGCAAATAATCGATGAATAAACTGGTTGGTATCAACAACTTATTGCACAACAACATTTAGAAACATAAAAAAACGCCTAAGATATTATCTCTTGTGTTCATGAAACACCGAAATATTTCTATTGGCTATACTTTTTTACTTGAGTGAAAAATTGGAACAACCTCTCTTGAAAATAGTTCTGGTTAGTATTCTACTAGCTAGTATTTAGTAAACTTGAACACAAAGTGAAGCTTCTATTGGTACTTCCGCTATTTATTTATCATCATATTTATTCAAACATAACGTCAATAAATGTTGTGACCGCCTAGAAATCAATCTGTGACTAGAGGGAATTCTGAAAACTAATATGAAAAACTGAAAGAAAAGTTTCATTTTGTACTACTATATATTTGGCCAGATTTTTTCTAATATTACGCTACCTTTCCTATTTCGAAGTATTTTGGCCAAGAATTTATAGAATTGGCTTACCAGAGAGCTGAAATTCTCTATAATAAAGACATTAAAAAAAAACTTACCATTTTATCTGACAACAATTTATGCTAGATGTACTTGAAGCGAAGAACAATGTTTAATAAACCTTGATCAAAATATAAAATTTAGGACTTGATAGTTAGCTTAAATACATACATACATATGTATCTAATTGAGAAAACTTAGACATGGAAACAGATAGAAATTGTTAATTCATTTTCTGAAGAAATAAATCTTAAATTCAAACATGTAAAACTGACTTCTTTTCAGTTTTATATTTAAAATAGAAACTTTAATTTGGAACCAATTTATTAAAACTAATATCATCTCTATTAATACTGCCCTTACAAATAAACTTTAAAAATAATGTATTTTTTTTTTTTTTTTTTTGGGATTTTAAACCAATTGGTTTATTCATCCCCAAAAATAATGTATTTTAAGCGACAAATTAATTTCAACCGTTTCTTAAAAAAACTTATGGTGATTAGAATCGTTCTGAAAATCTGGCAACTCAGTGAATACGTTGCCCTGTTTCAACTTTCATCTGAACGAAACTATGTTGGAGTCTCCGTAGCTTTGCACTTTTATTAACGTTCGTATTCGGGACACGAACCACAACCTGCCAATAATCCCGAATCAAGCTTAGACCACTGTGGATATACTACCACTTAATAAAAAGGAATTTCCAACACAAACCATTTAAAGTACGAGTTTAAATGGTCGAACGATAAATCAATAATTATTTTTAGACTACTAATTCCAATAAATTTTTCATCATTAAAAACAATTTTGTGACGTTGAGAAAAAATTAGAATGAGATGTCACACTAGCGCCACTTTGCATATGAACTTATGTGGAATTAATTGGAACCTTATTGGGCTTGAGAAGTAGCGAATCGTTCCTTTCAACTTGTACCCGAACTTGCGTAAAAGCTTTAACACAACTCAACGAAGAAATGTTTCAAGCCTCGCTCCGTAAATCTAAATGACAACAATTTTCCAAAATGATTTGGTACCTAATTATAATTATCGGTAGAACTGAATTTGTTAATTAAATAGATTAAAAAAAAAACAAAATAAACTTATCTTGCAGCTCTCCTCTCAAACCAGTTGGCATGGCCCATTCTGTCACGGCTTCAGCTGGTTGGGCCCCCGGGAGGGCGTAGTACGAGTCCCATACTACGCAGTTCCTTCAGAAAAGAAAATGCTTCTCATGGAAATTACGCTTAAATATCACTTTCACAAGACCGGATATCCCGCGAAAACGTTGCGCGAACGTTGAGTTCCATTTTTGGAATCATATTTTAAAAACTTCACCGGAAACATATGAAAAATTTTAAAATATACAAGGACCGAAACACGAGCAACCTCCATTCGGAAGCAGCGTTTCCAAAACTTCCCAATATGGGTATTGGTTCAAAGGGATAAACTAGAAGAAGTCAAACTTCTCTTTCTGACTCCATCTTGAAATCCAAGATGGCGGCTTCCACTGAGCTTTTAAACGCTATTTATCTCTGAAAATCGCATTAAACTTCCGCATGGGTATTGGGTTAAAGAGCCAAACTAGAAGTTACCAAATTTCGCTCACTGACGCCATCTAGAAATCCAAGATGGTGGCTTTCGCTTAACCTTAAAAATGCTGTAAATGAATGTAAATAGCATGAAATTCCCACAATATTGGTATTGAGTGAAAGGGCTAAACTAGGAGAAGTCGTTTTTTTCTTCCTGACGCCATCATAGAATCCAAGATGGCAAATGCCGATTAAATTTAAAATTATGTAATCGACTAAAAATCAAATGAAACCCCTTAATATGGATATTAGATGAAAGGGCTATACGAGTAGAAGTAAAATTTCACTATCTGACACCACCCAAGATGGTGACTTCCACTGATCTTAAAAATGGTCAAAAACTCATTGAAATTTCATGTGATTTTCAGTGTTTGACAATACTTTCAAGTTGGGCGGAAGCCGTCATTTTTTATTTCAAAATGGCGTCAGAGAGCGAAAATCGGCTTCTACTTGTCGGGCTTTCAGTGTTTATAGCATTTTGAACATCAGCGGAAGCCGCCAATTTGACTTCTTCCTGTTAAGGCCTTTTACCCAATACCCATATCATGATGGTTTCATGCTATAATCAGTTTTACACAGGTTTGAAAATAAAAGATTTCAAGAAGGTGTCAAATAGGGTGTCCATTTCCCAGCTAACTTCCCGTTTCTGGGAATTGGGAAATCTGGTGACCTGTTTCCCGGAAATTCCCGGGATCCCGAGAAATATTCAAAAACATGTATGATATATGTACTTCGATTGAAAAATAGCTTATCGAACCATTCCACACAGGGGAAAACGATGTAAAAAGGTGATCAAAATTGTTTACGCCAAAACGGAGAGTTTTAGACCCATAGTGTATTCGGAAAATTTTACCTAAATTTAAAGCATTTTAAAATGAGCTTTTGATAAAAATGATTAAATCACCTAGCAGTGAGATAGAAAAATTATTTTTTGTATTTTTCCTTTTAGAGCAATTATGTTTTTGGAAAGTTTTAAGATTGTAAAAAATTTAGCAATTTTTCTAAAGACGTCAACATCGTAAAAGCTAACCCAAAAAAGTTAGAAGGGTTCAAAATAAAAAAAATATTTTTTTATCAAAATTTTCAATATTTTAACGATATCTTTTCAGGCCGAGCTTATTCAAGCCAGATATGTTTGAAAGAGTTTTGAGTCATTTAAAAACGAACAGTTTTATGGAACACACTTAATAAAAATATTCAGACTGAAACAAGTTAGATCGGAAAATTTATGAAAAAATAGCTGTTTTCGAACACCTGTATCTTTCTAGTTCGGTTGAGTTCGGTTCATTTTTTGATTGCATTTTAATCAGGCAGGTTTCAACGTTATAAAAACATGGAGTTTACAATGTTAAGTTGTTTATTTTGTAGCTTAATAATTGATTACAGTTAGCTTTTTTCAAGGAATCTAGAGGACAAGTTCCAAGTTTATTTAAACTGACAATTAGCAACCGTTTTTATTTTGGTGAAACTTTAGCCAAATCATTCTCTCGCTCGCGTATGACGTTTTTAAGCGTCCTTTGACGAACCTTACCAACTACCATTTCGTTTAGAATACAATATACTTGACGAGTTTGTTTTTTGGTTAGCTAATTTTAAATGCAATAAAAATTTCCTCTAGATTCCTTGAAAATAGCTAACTTTAATCATTGATAAAGCTACAAAATAAACAACTTAACATTGTAAACTCCATGTTTTTACAATGTTGAAACCTGCCTGATTCTAATGCAACCAAAAAATGAACCGAACTCAACCGAACTAGGAAGATACATGTGTTCGAAAACAGCTATTTTTGCTTAGTTTTTCCAATCTAACTCGTTTCAGTCTGAATATTTTTATTAAGTGTGTTCCACAAAACTTTTCGTTTTTAAATGACTCAAAACTCTTTCAAACATATCTTGCTTGAATAAGCTTGGCCTGAAAAGATATCGTTATAATACTGAAAATTTTGATAAAAAAAATATTTTTTTATTTTGAACCCTTCTAACTTTATTGGGTTAGCTTCTACGATATTGACGTCTTGAACAAAATTGCTACATTTTTTACAATCTTAAAACTTGCCGAAGACATAAGTGCTCTTAAATGAAAAATACAAAAAATAATTTTTCTATCTCACTGCTAGGTAATTTAATCATTTTTATCAAAAGCTCATTTTAAAGTGCTTTAAATGTAGGTAAAATGTTCCGAATACACTATGGGTCTAAAACGCTCCGTTTTGGCGTAAACAATTTTGATCACCTTTTTACATCACTTTCCCCTGTGTGTCGTGCAAACAAGCCCTTAGTTTGTTTAAAATGTACTCTCCATAATGTTTTTTAACTTATTTTTAATCAAATAAATCAAACTGTTTTTAACAATGATGAATTAAAAACAGTCAAACGAACTATAAAACAACCTGAATAGTCAAATAACGAATTCATTCATGCAATTAGGAGTTAAAAAAATCTTTGTATTTGTTTGATTAATCCAACCTTTTTTCGTTTTTCAGAATACTTTACATATTAGCTCTTCACATAAAAAAAACGATCTCTTCTTTATTACGTTTTGAAATTCATCTGGCTTTCAAAACCAGAGGGAAAGAAGTGCATAAATGTTATTTCGAGAAAACACAATCTGCCTACCTGCTGCGTGAATTTTCATATATTTGTGTTGCGGGCTTTCGTTCAATGAAAACGGTGGGGAATTCCATATAATCTTTTTAAAAATATCTATTTGAAATTAAAAAATTGCACCAAATGGCTGCAAAACGTCTACTGCCACAGGAATCGGTATATTCTCAATGAGTTTTGTATGACTACGTTTTCAAAAAGAACAATAAGTTTGATTGGATTTGTTTGATAACAGTTATTAAATATTGAAGGAAAACTTACTTAACTGATTATTAGCTTTAAATATACCCGGGCTTCGACCATGTTGAACAATCAAGTTCGATATTTGGAAAAAAAAGCGTTCCATTTGGAAAAACGCTAACGACACGTTCTCAAATTATGTCAATGGCAATTGTAGCTCTTTTTATCTCATCAAAATCGTATCTCATCAAAAAAGTTAAAATTTAATTAAAATTTTTCCTTTCAATCGATCCGCTTGCCTATCGACAGTTACTTATCACGAACCGAAAGGGAAGTGATAAAGAATCCAGCAGTTTTTATTTCATTTCAAGAGGGAACACGGAGAAAAAAAAACCTTTGAATCCAGCATTGCAATGTAGCAGAAGCAACGGATTCACGCACCATCCGCCCCCACTCAAACTCGTGCTGTGCTCGTTAGAACTTCGAAGGGTTGACATTTTATCACATCCACTGTCCCGGGGATTGATTTTCGCTTCCGAGCAATCCGAGAAAACTTTTTCCAATTAAAAAATCAAATAAATTCGAACACCGCCAACACGCCACCGGGAGTATCTGCTGTGATTGAAGGTAGTTGAATATAATCTTAGGTTTTTAAAAACATTAAATTTAAAATTCGAATTAGTAAGGTATTCTAATAAGGAAACATAGATTTTAAAAAGACTTATTTCTTAAAAAAAATTCACATCTTAAATGCCAAACCTTTCTACCCTTCTTGGATAAGTCATTGCGTCCTACTTAAAAAAATAAAAATAAATAAATTGATTCCAATAACAGTTTAGCAATGTAAACTATCAAACTCCATGATTGATCCAAGTTTTAGAAAAAGTCCATCATGTGCCACTCAAAGGGTTGTCGATAAAATCATTGAAAAGGCTCACTAGGTTTAGATATTTGACTAAGGAATCATGATTAGGTTTATTTTTAGTTCAGTTTGTTCAGTTTCAGTCCCGTTTTAGTTCCGTTTTAGTTTTAGTTCAGTTTCAGTTTATTTTCAGTTCAGTTTCAGTTCAGTTTCAGTTCATTTTCAGAAGATAGAGAGTATTAGGAGTTTTCAATTTATAGATGGTTATTTTTTTCAGATGTCTTCTGTGAATTTTTATTTTTTTGTTTTCGTAGAATTTTTTTTTAATCTGGTCACCATTCTGACGTTGCTTCCATTTAGGCTTAGCCTGAGCTGAAATTTACATTTCAAACATGTGAATTTCATCGTTCCATCTGGAGTTATGATTCGTGGAAGTTTTTTCATTCACCCTTGCCGTCGAAAAATAAACACATGCTATCAACAATTCGTTGAATTCGTTCTGACGATGGAGTTTCTGCGGAAGTTGCCAAGGAAACTCCCAGTGGAAACTGGAAAGAGATGACGCTGAGTGAGCAGCCAATCTACAAGTTAGTCGTTGATTATGGTTAACAAGCTGTCGATGGTATGAGAATTGTTGATTCACTCAAAATAAATTTTGAAATATCAACTTTTTTACAGTTTTTATGCAGAAATACATACTTACTTTGCGTTTTTCATCGTTAAGATAAAAACATTTAACAGATTTTTTTTCCTAAAAATAGGAAAACGATTTGTCAAAAAGAGGCACATAAGTTTCGATTCCAGACGAGGCACAATTATTGACATGCCTAAAATGTTAGTTCCTTCGCTTCAGATGGAAATAACGCTCTACCGAGGAAAACTCCACTTCAGAAAGGTACCGCATGGCTTTTAATGTAATTTCGAGCCGTTTCCGGCGTCCTACACGAACCATTCCGAGAGCCTAGTGAGTTTCGGGTTTCAGATGCCATTGGAAACACACTCAACCCGTTTCCAACTTTTCTGGAATCGAAACTTTTTCATTTCCGGCTCTCGGGCCTGCCGTTTATACCGGAGAAGTTCCATCAACTCAATATAGTATAGAAGGCATCCGTCAAAGTTGCGGGAAGTTCAAAAATGATATTACGTTTTTGCGAAATGTTGATGAAGAAGCTAGTTCGTATGGGCTTCTGTGATCTAATTTCACTTATGAGTTGAACATGTTTTGATATTCGTAGGTTGATTTTGTTGTTATGACGTTGATCGTCTGAGAGCAATTTTTTTTTTTTTTTTTAAATTTCATATACGGAAACAACATTCTTAAGTTTGAACTTTGCAACGGAATACTGGATACGAAACTAGAGGCCGAGTTCCAAAAATTTCTAAACAAAAAGAAAAAAATTTATTCATCCTGAGTTCATCGTCATAATATTTCCCAAAATCTCCCCTTCGTAGGAAATTTTTGTAATGTCTGCTTTCTGGCTGCTAATCGGATCCCCTCACACCAATGTTTTAAGCATCTTTTCTGTGGAGCTGTTTTTTTCACCTTTTTCCAATGCAAAGCAGAAAATCACAGGGGCGGAAAAAAGGAAATTTTCAATTTATAATTTGTCGTTCGGCATGGTTCCATGCCGAATAATTACCCTCATAAAGGGGCGTGAAAATTCAACTATCTGGGCGCTTCCTGTACAGCGGAGGTTGGTACAAAACCTATCGAACCGAAAGGAAGGCGTTCATGTGGGCAGTCATTCTGAGAGTAAAAAGATGGCTCGATAGGAGAAGGATGGGGGCTTAGGTTCCGGTTGTCATGACCATGTAAATGTTGATAAGCACAATTTTGTTCAACCGCGGGATATTCTGAAGCGGGAGAGAACTCTTGGAGATGTTTGGATGATAATTTTACTCGTTTTTACTGTTGGCAATTTTTCTTGAAACAGGAAAATATTTATCTCTGTTATCTTAAACTTGATATAAAACTCATCAGATATATTAGATATATAGATAGTGTCTCTACAATGTGTGTACCACTAAAAAGTTTTCAATATGTTTATTTTTACCTACGCAAAAGATTGAGTTGCTACCAAAATTACAAAATGACAAAAATGACAAAAATGACAAAAATGACAAAAATGACAAAAATGACAAAAATGACAAAAATGACAAAAATGACAAAAATGACAAAAATGACAAAAATGACAAAAATGACAAAAATGACAAAAATGACAAAAATGACAAAAATGACAAAAATGACAAAAATGACAAAAATGACAAAAATGACAAAAATGACAAAAATTACAAAAATGACAAAAATGACAAAAATGACAAAAATGACAAAAATGACAAAAATGACAAAAAAGACAAAAATGATAAAAATGACAAAAATGACAAAAATAACAATTGACAAAAATGACAAAAATGACAAAAATGAAAAAATGACAAAAATGACAAAAATGACAAAAATGACAAAAATGACAAAAATGACAAAAATGACAAAAATGACAAAAATGACAAAAATGACAAAAATGACAAAAATGACAAAAATGACAAAAATGACAAAAATGACAAAAATGACAAAAATGACAAAAATGACAAAAATGACAAAAATGACAAAAAAGACAAAAATGACAAAAATGACAAAAATGACAAAAATGACAAAAATGACAAAAATGACAAAAATGACAAAAATGACAAAAATGACAAAAATGACAAAAATGACAAAAATGACAAAAATGACAAAAATGACAAAAATGACAAAAATGACAAAAATGACAAAAATGACAAAAATGACAAAAATGACAAAAATGACAAAAATGACAAAAATGACAAAAATGACAAAAATGACAAAAATGACAAAAATGACAAAAATGACAAAAATGACAAAAATGACAAAAATGACAAAAATGACAAAAATGACAAAAATGACAAAAATGACAAAAATGACAAAAATGACAAAAATGACAAAAATGACAAAAATGACAAAAATGACAAAAATGACAAAAATGACAAAAATGACAAAAATGACAAAAATGACAAAAATGACAAAAATGACAAAAATGATAAAAATGACAAAAATGACAAAAATGACAAAAATGACAAAAATGACAAAAATGACAAAAGTGACAAAAATGACAAAAATGACAAAAATGACAAAAATGACAAAAATGACAAAAATGACAAAAATGACAAAAATGACAAAAATGACAAAAATGACAAAAATTACAAAAATGACAAAAATGACAAAAATGACAAAAATGACAAAAATGACAAAAATGACAAAAATGACAAAAATGACAAAAATGACAAAAATGACAAAAATGACAAAAAAAAAACAAAAATGACAAAATGACAAAAATGACAAAAATGACAAAAATGACCAAAATGACAAAAATGACAAGAATGACAAGAATGACAGAAATGACAGCAATGCAAAAGATTGAGTTGTTACCAAATTAACAAAAAAAAAAAACTCATTCAATTATGACCAATGGCAATTTCAAATAACGTTCTTGAGAATGTACTGGAAATAAGGGTATTATGGCAACACGAGGCAAAATTTCAGCGCCGTAGGAAAAACCACCTCATGGGTTGGGAGGAACTATTTCATTATTCATTTTAAATTCCTTAACATTAAAAGTTTTTTGTATACAGTTGGTACTTTTGAAAATCTTTAAAATTGTGAGCTATATTTGTAAAATGAAGCTTTTAGTAGCAAAATAGAGAACTTAAATTTTTGATTTAAGTCCAGAGTCTGGTGGATTTGGTTGGTTTAGTTTGATTAAAAAATTGTTCTATGCTCAAATCAAATAAGCTGTATCTATGAGACTCTTGGGCAAATTAAAACAAGTTGAACATCCATGGAAATGAATCAATGATTCAAACATTCAAAATTAAAAACGAGAAATTAAATCTTTGGGGAAAAACTCTGATTCCTACAAACTTGATCCAGATATAAAATTTTAGTTTGCAATTTGACTCTTTAAAAACTGCAGTAAATAAATGTTAAGAATGTTAAGCAATAAACGAAGATAATAAGAATCTTCCAAGTATTTTTAAACGTGATGAATTCTTTATAAAAAAATATATTTAATACACCAATCAATAATTTAAATTCAGTGAATCGTTTAGAAAAAAAAAAAAATGAAAATCAGTATATTTCATCGAGAAAAGCTTTCAGAATAATCTCAAATTCTTCGTTATGTTTGTGATTTTCAGATAAGTTTGTCTACGCAACTGACATTGATTAAATACTGTTAATTTAAAACTTCAATTTTTAAACAAAATTTTAATCTGCGATTTCTTACGACTTGAATTTCTCAACGAAACAGCCATCTTGATATTTTTATCGTACAACTCATTTACAAAAAGTTTCAAAATTTCAAAATTTAAATATTGAATCTATATTCAGAATTTCAATAAGATTTCTGATTTTCCAAAAAAAAAACGATTTCTGAATCTCAATTCCAGATTATAATTTTTAATATGCGCCATGGAGTGAATTTTATTTCGTGAATCTTCAATTAAAATTCTGGTGTTTAGGGTTTCAATCTGAATTAATTATTTCAATTATTCATTTTTAATCCATCTGTGGATCTGAATTGAGCTTCGAATGATTGATCTGATCTTAAGTTTTCAATTCTTGATTGACATTTTTAAGCTTCCTTATGTTTGAGTTCTGCACGAGAATTATGTTAAGGAACTTAAAATCTGAATATCAAACAAAAACTCAGGATTATTTCTTTTTTTTAAATACATTCGGAAAATTATTACCATAATAGCAATAATAGCATATGAGTTTTGAAAATAATGATTTAGATTTTGAATGAAATACCAAACCAAATTTGAACCAAGATTTCGAAAAGGGTTCATATTCAATTCATATTTCTTATGATGATTTGAGCTAAAAATCATAATCCCTAAACTGGATACAAAATTTCAAAAATTAAAAAAGATATTAAATTCTCATTCTCATTATATGGAACCAGAACCTCCGAATTTTTTTTTTAAATCTTGTTAAAATACTTCTTCCGTACATTATTCCGGTCTTGAACCACCTTTTCAATACCATTATCATTACGTCAAAGTTTCCGTTTCAATGGAAAAAAGTCAAGGTTATACCAATTCCAAAAAAGTCCAATAATCAAGATTTAACTAATCTCAGACCAATTAGTCTTTTAAGTTCGATTTTGAAAATATTTGAAAAGTTGATCAAACAACAAATTTCGGACTATATCAATCAAAATGACCTCTTGAGTAGTAACCAATCTGGGTTTAGAGCCAATCATAGCACAGAAACTACCTTGATGAAAGTGCATGATGATATTGCTGTTTCTCTAGACAAAAAAGGACTCGCTATACTTCTTCTAATAGACTTTGCTAAAGCTTTTGACAGAGTGTCTCACAAGAAGTTAATTGAAAAACTTATTTCAAAGTTTTCCTTCTCCGGACCCGCAGCCAAAATGATCAAATCATACCTTCAGGGTCGTACTCAGGCTGTTCTCATAAACGATTGTTTATCAAGCCTAACGCCGATTGAGTCAGGAGTTCCCCAAGGCTCCATTCTTGGTCCAATATTGTTTTCACTTTTCATAAACGATCTTCCCCCAGTTCTTAAATACTACAGTAGTACAGTTCAGTACAGTTCATAATGCCATATTTTCAAAGTAATGGAAAACTCTCAATTTTTGTCAGTAAAAGTTTTCTAAAATGTTGATTATGGGTACAATTGATCCCCTAGAGTTGGGTACAATTGATCCCCCCTTCCAAACGGCATATTCTTTTTCTGAATTGATCGTTATGATTGCTGATTACGAAATTACTAATATTTATCCAAAAACTAATATTTATCAAACAATTGTCTGAAGAAAAGAGAAAAAATAATTAATTTTCTCTTAATTATAAAAAATAGCGCCTTTAAGTATACAATGTTATTAGCTTTGTGACAAAGTTACATAATTTTCTTCTTATGTCTGCTATACATTGTGAAATGAGAACAAACATGACCAAAATAGTAAATTAACATTCTATCTTGGGGTTTTGTTTGATTTTTATACAAGGATTAGGGCTTGCTGAATTAAAGATTAAGTCTCCTTCAATAGGGGATCAAGTCTCCCCTAACTTCAGAAAAATCGCAATTTTTTTACTCCCACGAAAATGCTTCTAGTTCATCAATGGGTTTAAGTATCGTTCTAATTTTTGGAGCATAGAAACTTGAAGTTACAAGCTGTCAGAAAATGTCAAAGACGGCGAGTTGCTAAATTTTTCCAAAAAGATATGGTGAAAATAAGAAAAAGGGATCAAGTATCCCCACTCTCCCCTATTCAAATGTTTGCAGATGACGTGCAAATATATTTTTATTGGCTTTTCTAGTTGATACTTTTCCGTGAATTTGAAATCAAATAAAAACAATTCTTTTGACGTTTCGGCCTACTACCTTCAGCCATCCTTAGAAAACTATATTATAAACAAAAAACTTAAATTAATACAAAAAATTCTTCACAATATTCCATCACAATTTCACTGCACTTTTGCACTTACGATTTGTATCGCCGCGTGCTTCCTGAACGGCTGTCTTACTTGATTTAAGTCCGGTTTTGAATCGCTTCTAGCAGCTGGCGTCTATCATTCCCGGTGTCGTCGTGATGTTGGTTGTTGTCGTCGTGTTCGGTGACGTCGTTTTTGAATCCGTCGTTTTAGTTGCGAATTGTGGCGTCTCTCTTAGTTTTTTAATAATAGAGCTATATATTTTAGAAATTTCAATCGAATCTTGCTTGATGTTTACTGTTCTTCCTTTTTTGAGTTTTATGTGTAGTGTTTCAGCTGTTTTTCGTTTTCCTTCTTGGTTTACTCTTTCTAAAATATATGCTTTGTCGAAGTTAAACTTATGGTTCTGTTCTATGGCATGTTGTGTCAATCCTGTGGCTCTGGTGTTTTGTTTGAGACTCGTTTTATGATTTTTAATCCTTTTTTTCCAGAGTTTGCGATGTTTGTCCACAGTATTTTTTCCCGCATTCACAAGGAATTGAATATACCACATTTGTCTGTTTTAATTTTGGAATTTGGTCTTTCGTTTTTGTGAATAAACAGGTTTTAATTTTGTTGATTGAGAAAGATCAATCATGATTTGCAAAAAGTAAATGAATGGTCATACTCAAATTCTCTACCTATAAATCCCGCAAAAACAAAAGCTCTTTTTTTAATAGATGGAACAGAACTTCAGAATTACCGAGTCTTCGCTTGGCGAACTCCGCGATAACCTTTACTGATTTTGCTGAAAATCTTGGCATAGTTTTTGATCATGAACTGTCATGGAAAAGGCAAGTGAATAAACAATGTAGCAAAATCTATGGATCTTTAAAAAGGCTTAATCTTACCACAAGGCACCTCGACATAGAAACTAAATTAAAACTATTCAAAAGCTACATCTATCCATTATTCATTTATGGAGATTTCATTTATTCGAATTGCTCAGCTAGGTCCCTGGAAAAACTCCGAGTAGCATTGAACTCATGTGTCCGGTATGTCTATGGTTTGTCTAGATTTTCAAGTGTTTCTCATCTTCAAAAAACGTTGATTGGTTGCCCATTCCATAACTTTTATAAACATAGATCGTGCGTTTTAGTCCATAGAATTGTCACCAGAGGAGGTCCTCAATACATTAAAAGACTTTTTATTCCTGTAAGAAACTCCAGAACTATTAACTTTGTCATTCCACCTCATAGCTCAGTCTACTACAACAACTCGTTTCTCGTTAGAGGCATCTCAAACTGGAATCATCTTCCTACCCTTATTAAATCCATTAAATCGAAATTGGAATTCAAGAAAGCTTCACTATCAAGATTTGCATTATAAGGTAACAATTGATTCTCTCTAGTTAAATATGAAAGTGCATCAGAAACATTAGACATAAATCAAAACCACACAAACCCAAATGTAACACTTAAAAAAGATTGTACATATCTTATGTTACACGAATAAAACATGAATTATTATTAAAAAAATCTGATTTAAAGTTTAACACTCAGGGCTGAATTTTACTGTTCAAAAACTGTGCTTAAAATTTGAACCTGGGACTAGTTTTTTGGGGGTTTGGCATCAGTTCTAAGTCAAAATTTTTACTTATAAATAATCAATTATCAAAATTTGATTAAGAATTTTAAATTTGGAGTGTATATTAGAATACCTCGTTAGCCTTTCCAGGCATCGGGGGATAATCCCCAAATTCCTCCCTCCTCCCGTTCTGGGGTAACTTTGATCAACATGAAATTTTTGCAGATAATCATCATTAACTAATGCCGTTTTCGTTTATCTCCACTCGCGCGGGGCAAAACTTTTTCTGAATAAACAAACAGAATCGTTACCCGGGACGATGCAAATATATGGTTGCTATACTCACCCTTATGCTTACCCCCAACACTGACAACTTTTACGGGGTGCAACCGCCTGCTTGAGGTTCAAATCTCGGGCAAAACTAGTGGACATCTGAATTAATAACCGAACATAATAACAGCAATTAGGGCAAAACTCGTGGGTAACTAGGTTGACACTGCCAATAAACGAAAACACTATAAGTATAACGTTAAAATATCTGAAAACTGTTTACTGCGTTTAAAAGCCTATAAATTGAGTTATAAATAAACTAAATTTGATTTTTATTAGAAGATTTTTTATGTTACTTGAAATGTAATTTTTAAATCTTCAAATATCTGGTTTTTGAAGGCTCACAAACAAACATCTCTCCTGATCAAATTCAAGCATTTAGGAGCAAATGGGTTGTTTATTGTGAAAGTTCAACTTTTTTTTTTGGCTTAGGTTTAGTTTAAGTGTTATTTTTATAGTCATTTGATGAACATTTTTGGATATTGAAAAAAACGGTCATTTTCCACGAAAAAGCCCTCATAGAAAAAATGGCTAAAAACCCTATCAAATAGTTAAGTTTGAATAAAAAAGAACATAGGAACAGTGGGTGGACCTAGGAAATTTCATGAAGCTAAAATTTTATTTATTCTTGAGTCCAAAAAAATTGAGAAATGTTTATAATTTTTGCCCCTAAATGTATGCAGCAACATTGTCCATCTTTTGAGTATATTTGTTTTTGAAAGAAAACGTTGAAAAATTCAATTGAGACCAAACCAAAAATTGCTGTTATCAATGTTTTGAGCCTTCTGTGCTAAATGGAATTAAATCAATTTGAAGATGTTGAGATACGTAAAAACCATAGTGATCAAAGTTACCCCGAAACTCGAAATCTGGTTTTGTAACAAACATTTAATCATAACCACCAATGTCGTTTGAATTATCTGCAATCGATAATCATGTTTGATGCTCCTCACCTAAATAAGTGTTTTAAAGCTTTTAGGTTTTACGAAAATGCAACTCCTTTCAAAATATTCATAAATGAATGAAAAAAGTGATCAAAGTTCCCCCAGTTTACGGTACTTTCAGTTTTGGCAATTCTATGCATTTTTTGAATCTGTTTTAGAAACGCACAATCTTTCAGAGTTCATTTCCTATTCACTACCGTATAAAATACTTGGATTTTTATTTGATGAAGAAAAGTTTTCTTATTACCTAAATTGCATCAAGTTTCTATGCGAAGAAATTTGTTTTTAATTGAAATAAAAAAAGGTCTATTATAAAGTAAACAAATTGAATCTTTTTTGCCATAACTTTTCATGATATTTATGTTCTCTACAATTGTGACAGTGATTGAATAAAATATTAGATTCAAGTCAATCGTAGGTCAGTGATCGAATTAGTTTTCGAAGACTGTTTATTAGCCTCAGCACAGACTACAAACTTCACGAGTTGTCACGTGTCAAATCCCGAGCAAACTTTGATGACTCGATCGAAAACGAACAGTAACCAGAATGAGCTGTCAACAGCAAAATGATAATATAATTTAGAATCGCATTTTTCCTGATTCAAAAATCAGATTCCATTAGGTGTTAAAATTTAATTCGTTTGTTTGAAAAAAATAGGCATGATTAAGGTATCATTATTTTGAAATTAGCCAATTACACCTATATAAACCTCCTCTCTTCTATTTAACTATTTTTTACCTAGGGAACTTACTCAATCAAATAGTGTAAAAGTTTGTATGGCAACTAAAGTTTTGGAATTTTTTTGACGCCGAATACTCAAACAGAAACGAGCTCAGAGAAAAATGAGAGAGTGTGTGTGTGTTAGATTTTCTTCTCCTTTATCGTCAGTATTTTTTGTTTTGTTTATATTTGTGCAGTATTGCTCAAAATGCCGTCGAAACAAGAAGCGTAGTGACAGACCAGGCGGAAATTATGGACGCAAAAGGACTTCGTTCTCTTTCTCATGCCTTCAACAACAAGGATTCACTAAGCCAAGGGATGAGTTCCCACTTTTTGGCCATAATCCTAATTGAGGCAGCCTATGTTTACTGGCGTAAGCACACATAACTTTTCGGTCCAATGTTTTGTTCACTGAACCCGGTTTTCCTTTCGATCTGCTCCAATGTTTACTTCTTTTATTTTTGATATTTCCGCGCTTTTTTTTAGCGAAATGTTTCTCATCTACACGATAATTATGAAAACTGGAGCTTACGATTCATATAGATATAAGGTGAACTTTTTTTTTTGTTTCGATTATAGTCGTTTTACCATCTTTATGGCATTCACGACTTTATCAACGTTACAGTTGGCGGATCGTTATTGAAAAACTTATTCGGTACAACTGTGTTCGATGTTTACTCTTGGGCTCGAACTCGCGGACATCGGCTCAGGAGACAACAGACTTGCCAACTGAGCTATATCACAAGCCCTATAAGGTGAACTGAAAATAACAACAAACAGCGGATATCTGTTTGAACGTCATCCGTAATGAGTTGGTATGTATTAAAATCGTACTTAGACATAATGGGCCCCCTTTATATTAAATTCATCTGAAACAGAAATGAGTTAAAGAATTTATAGAAACAGTATTACGAGAAAATTTAAAAAGTGGTAATTGTTTTCTATTGCGGGAATTGACGTTTAGATTACTCTTTTCTATATACTAAGCTTGGCAGAATTTGTATGCTAACGCATTAAAAATGTTCAAATTTACCTTAGAAATTATATCAACAGAATGATGGGAATCTGGACTATTTCATTAAACAATCTGCTAAATCTGGGCATTTGATTTTAAAACTTTCAGTCCAACATTCTGGAAATATCCGGGTATATTAGGTCATGACCCAAGAATTTATAAATAACTAAAAAAAACTAGTGAAACCGTATAATTTTATCGAATCTTAGCAGCTAGTTTTGAACTGTTTTTAAGGCTTCTCAAAAATCTTTAATTCCCGTCTCCTACAAAGTTCTTAGGCTAAAAATCTTTTTTGTTGATTTTTTTCATTGACTAAGAAAATGTTGGATGGCCCAGTTTCACAGCTGAAATAATATGTTGTTTTCTTAAAACAAAATATTTAATTCTTCTCTTCTAACCTAAAAGATCAGATTTATATCTTGTAAACGTTACTTTGAAATTTTGCAAAAAAAAAAAACATAGATGCGTTTTGAACTCAAACTAAAGCTTTTTAGACTCCACGCCATGAAAAATAAAAACAAATTACTTCAAATCAATACAGTCGTGATAATGATAATTTGCTCCTTCCTAAAAAAAAAGGTTCAAAATAAGCTTTATCACTTTTGCTAACACATTAAAATTGTTTTTGTTTACCTAAGAAAATATAACGATAGAATGATGGGGAAAAAAACTAAAAAAGCACATGAATTGTAAATCAGGATTCATATCATTAATCGCCTTTATCTATACAACATTATCAATAAAAAGATATGTAAGTATTTTGCAGTAAATATTTAAATGACATACAATGTAATGGTATTTTGTAAAATTTTCACTTTCAACCGCATGTTCAAATAAGCATAGAAAGTTCCAATGCATCAATAGGTGATCGATTTCAATTTTTCTGCCTAAAACAAATCGCAGGCGTTCTTTATCGTATCTGGCAAGGTCTGGTTTAAAATTTGTTGGAATTACGCATTGAGGCGGAAAAAAAATTCTCGTCGGTTGCCGAAAGTGTGAGACGAAAAAAAAAGCAACACGTTTCCTGGTTCTTAAGCCGAAAAACTCATCGACGCCACCACCCTCGAGAAGACTTCCACTAGAATCATCGAGAAGAATAAACGAAGCCATTTCGAAGTTTAAATTAGGAAGCAGTATTTTCATAATTAGAAATCGTTTCCCCGCACGTGAAAATTTCGTCTTTTTCTCAAATTGGCACACCCCCTACTTTGCTGAGCGCGAGCGTCTGGCAACGGAAAATGAATTGTCTCAAATCGAAATAATTTGGGCCCATTCTCTTTCGAACATTACACCGAGCACACATTTTTCAAACGGGACAATATAATCAATCAATTAGCGCCGACGAAACTGTCGACGACGACGACGACGGTGACGAAACTTGAAAAGGAGAAAAAGACTCCCATCCAGGGGGTTTCGCGAAAGTTGAAACTTTTCCTTTGAAGAGTAATGAAGCGAAGAAAAGGTTCACGTTTTGATGGCTGCTGGCTGGTGTTGAGGGATTCTTAAAAGAAGGAAATGATGGAAAAAAGGAACCCGAACGACAACTTCAAAGCTTGGTACATAGTTGCAAAGAACAGGTTTGGGTGTTGTTGAAAGGTAATCGTTAACTTTGAACTTGGATGCAAATGAGGTGTTGTTTAAAAAATATTAATTTTAATAAGGTTGAGTTTGTTGCCAACAATTTTTGTGATTGTAGAACCTGAGAATGGAGGTAGATCTAGCACTTTTTTGCGTTTGCGTTGCGTCGATTCTCTAGCGCATAGGGCCGTGGTAAAAGACCTTCACTGTTGACGATCCGGAGCCAGGGTCTTCACTTGGTCCCAGCCAAGACTCTCCTCGAGAGTTCGTATTTCGGCGGCTAGGCTTCACCGCCAAGAGTTTCTGGATCTGCCTCTCCTTTGATGTCCCTCTGGATTCCATTCAAGGGCCTCTCTGCAAATCTCGTTCCCATCCTTTCGCAGCGTGTGCCCAATACATCTCCACTTGCGTTACCGAATCTCGATTTCTAGCGCCCTTTGATGACACCGACGATGTCGGTCCTCATTTGAGATCCAGCTGCCAGGCCATCAATCGCGGATGATACCGCATATGTGCACCAAGTTTCGCACCCGTACAACAATACGGGTTTGACGTTTGAGTTAAAGATTCGGAATTTTGTCCGAAGAGAGATCTGGCGCGACCGCCAGATGTTACAAAAACTCGTAAACGCAAATCGCCCTTTTTGATCCGGGTTTTGGTGTATTTTTTGGTACCACCATCATGCGTTATCTGACGACCAAGATACTGGAAGCACTACACTTTCTCAACCTTTTGTCCAGCTACCACGAAATTGGATGGATTTCCTGTGTTGATTTTCATCGACTTGGTCTTTCCGACATTGATTTTGAGACCTGCTGCATTGAAACTTTCTGTGAGGTCATCGATTTTGCTCTGGATGTCTGGTTGTCTTTGGGCGAGCAAAATAATATCGTTGGCCAGGTCAAGGTTGCTCAGCTACTCCACAGTCAAACGATTCCACGGCTATCCTCGGTTTGGTCTACAGTCAATCGATCCGATGAGATAAAGCAGAGGTGATAAAATACATCCTTGTCTCACTCCAGCAGTTACCGGAATTGGCACGAAAATGC
>NC_073691.1:137218408-137229043 GCF_029784155.1 Uranotaenia lowii | reverse complement strand
AGAATTCCACCACCAGATGTCGGGGATCGAGTGAAGAGGCGAGGCGAAACGATGATGAGGAGGGCGAATGAGCGAGGCGACACGACAATCAGGATGGGGCGAAAGAACGGTGACGTCTTACGTCATTCTACGCGGCTACGGGGTCAATGATCGGCCATTTCACTATCAATAGCCGAACGTATAGCACTACACAGAAAACGTGTCCAATAGACAAGTGCCAAAAGTGAAATTACTGGAATCCGGAAGGACCGAATTCCCTGGATATTCAGGTAACCCAAAGAACCATACCCCGTAGCCACAGTGACCACCGTTCTCAGCGCGATTCTAAACCCTATCCCGATTTCCTAACAGGACCCCGAGGTTTTACCTTAGTCGCAGACGTCTTTAGTCTCGTGGCTTGGATCGAAATCCGCCATTGCTGCCATTGCGTCCTGACCCAGCAGCAATACTCACCTGTGCTCTACCGATCTACCAACGGTTAGCTGTCGATACCTTGGTCCGTCGACAAACCGAGTATCCATCAGTGAGTCCGGTAAGGGTCACCCGCAAGAGCACCCCCATCGCCGTCGGCTTGTTAATCGCCGACTATCTACCACAACCGTAGGGCAGCCGTCAACCACCTACAAACAACTTAGTCCGGGATTGGAGTAGACAAGAACTCACAGCCATCGTAGTGCAGTGTCGGAACGTACTGGAATCCGACGACCACCAATTCCGCAGGTTTGCGACGTAGTGAGGCCGGTTCGACGAAGGAGGGGTGTCGCCATTCAACGACCCACCAGAGGTACCATTGCAGCAACAAGGGTAGGAGTTTGCAATAAGGGGGTGGGACAGAGTCCCAAGTGTGCGCAAGAAAACCTTAATTTCAAAAAGGTGAAAATAAACGTGGGAGATTTCAATTCAAATTAAAGTGTTTTCTTGGCTAGCCGAATCGCTTTTAGCTTAAGCCGACCCTGAGGCATACATACTAGGGAGTTTCAGCACCGCTGAACCCGCTAGCCGACACATTTGTTATAGTCTGCATGTGGTGAACACGTATACTCCGGACGGGTATACGTGTTCACCACATGTAGACTTCGGACCAACCAGACATCATTGTATAGGTTAAGGTAGTGCCACCCGGTACTACTTCTCCTAAATAATGAAATGTTGCGGGGTAAAGTATGGTGTTCGTTAATAAGTTTTCCTCGCAAAAAAGCTCTTTCGCTCTTTTCAACATCTGTTAAATTTTCTCCTCACTTCTATATCCATCTTTATCAATTTTCAGTTCTGATATTCTTTCTTCAAGAATATACATTTCACCGATATGCCGAAAAATAAATTTACATTATTTAAAAATAGGATGAAACAATTGTTTTTACAGCTTATTATATGAACAGCTAGGGTGAGTGCTCCTACTTTGGACCTAGAGCCTTCTTTAGTCCTAAAGTGCCGAAAATTGTAAATAAGTCATTTTGCTGGCATAGAATAAAGATATTCGTATGCACACAATGAACTCTTATTCTTCCTGAATCCTACAATACAATTTTTTGCCATTAAAAGTCTCTCTGATAAAATTTTCAACGTTTTTAAAAATGTACCTCCTCATCAGTGGTAAATCAGACAGCTCAATTAGTGGGACGCATTTTAAGAAATTAGAGTGTTTAAGGAAAAATCACGATTTTTTTACTGTCCAAGCCAAAGTTTAAAGGAAAATTACCTTCACTGTGAATTATATGAACCGTACTACCTATTTTTCCTAAAATTTATGAAAATCAATGGAAAACTCGGAAAAATTGCTAAGGGTCCAAATATAGGAAACTTTCGACTTTGATGTTCCATGTTTAGACCTGACATCACCAATACTTTGTATCCATACCAAGAAATCAACAGAGCTGCGAATTTATAATTGGGACATAATTCAGAACCAATATTGAATATTTCTAACTTTTTTTGCATGCTTTACGCAAATAAACTGCAAGTAAGTAAACACAAAAAGTTTCAGCTATTCTGCTGATAGAGCTGTCGGGGAATATCTTTTTTGTGATATTTATGACAGAAATTTTAGTTTTTTTATGTTAAAAAGCTGTAATACTTTTTTATGGTAAAAATTTATTGAAAATTACATGTTGAATGAATTTGTTTATTTATTTTCGAAAAATCAAACTTTTTATGAGAATTTTAGTTCTAGGTCCAATAAAAGGAACCGGTCCAGTACCAAAATAGGAACAGTAGGTTCAAAGTTGGATATTTTGATCATCCATATCTTTGCAAATCTCTCAATAGCGGCGAAACATATGTTGAAAATTTTCATTGAAACTTGCAGATAAGATCATGACTTATAAACGAATTTCCTGAAAGATATAAGTTTCCTGCCCATTTATGAGAAAAACATGATTATTTAAAAACCACCGCTTAAAAGGTCCAAAGTAGGGCAACCCTATTTAATTTTGAATTGAAATATAAATTTGATACAGAATAGAGCTGGTTATTTTTAAAGAAATAGCTGGTCTCTAGCAATCTGGATTGCTGATTTCCAGCAATTTGATTTGCTGGAAACCAGCCTTAATTCTTGCTGTTTTTTGCAGCACTTACATTGCTGGAAATTTTGCTGGAAAGTCAGCGGGATAAAAACCAGCAAAATTTTGCTGATCTCCAGCAAAAAAAAAATTGCAGTGAATGTATGGGAATTTGTCTGGAAAAACGAAATTTTTCATTCCAATACTAGCAGAGACGTACTGAAGTTCAACAAATACAACTTTGGTTAGTTTAATATTCCATGTTTTTGTACAACATTTACACCAGCAAACCATCAAGCTAACTTTCACTCCAAAAATATATTTAATGATAAAAAAAATTGTTCATTCATTTTCGATTTTTAGAGTTACTGCCAGCATATTTAAAGCTGTTTCACCATTAGATGAAGAGAAAAACATTGCAAAATGCTTCTTTGCATAGCCAATAAGTTTCATTCATGAAGCTTTCAAAGCTTTCAAACGCTAGCCAGGAAATCTTGACACTACTTTTCATTGAATTCCGAATTTATATTGTTGTGATTGCTGGCTTCGAGAAAAAATAGTTTTTTTTCTGTAGTACTAAAAATCGATTTGTTCGCACTCTGATCTAGAATCACGAACCATGTTCGTAAGAAAATTATGATTACTCAAAAAGTCCGCCGTCTTTTTGCTGCTGTAACGCCGACACGCTCTTGCACATTAATTTAAGCAGTTAGTTTTTACAAGATAATTACAATCATTATGGGGATTGTACAGTTTTGTCTGTACAGAGCCGGTGGTGAGAAAGCAGCAAGATAGAGAGAGGTGTTGAAGCATGTCAAGCGTGTTTCTGATGTCGGCCACGCAAAACCGTTTTGTTGTTTGGCTAGACACAATTTCCGCCCCGTGTATTTAAATGTGCCGTGTGTGAGTAAACCTTATTTTCCATAGGATTGAGAGGATGTTTCTTGAGTCATGACATAGTTTTTTTAGGACCCAAATTATTCAAATTAATTATAGCAAAGATAAACTGCTTCTGCCATCAAATATTGTCAAGTGAGTTAAAAGTGTTTCCTATTGGGTAAGATTGGTATTTATTACATTTTAACAACATAATTATGTTGCGGTTCTAGGTTTCATCATGAGAAGGTCAATTAAAATCCCATCAGTTGCGATAGGCATTACAGCTGTTAATGATGCTTGTATTGTTATGGGCTTTCCTAGCCTCGGAATGCCACTCCGCTCCATTAGAACGACATAGAACAAGAGGATTTTTAGGGAGTTTTAACGTGGCAGAGGGTGACATTGACAAAACTTTACCCCACCTCGATAACTGCCAGAAGACGATGGTACTGCAGGCGAGAGGGTCGATTCATGGTGCCGGATCACAAAAGTGCTCATAATTCTTCTTCTCGGCCGATTTCTTTCAACATCAGCTTACTGAGAGGTTATACCGAGAAGCAGCGATATAAAATAGAGTGATTGTGCTAACTTTATATGCACGCGTTTCCGGACAAGTGTTGCCAAGGGAGCAGAAATAATATAATGTTTTACGAAATTATCACAAATATTACAAGGTTTGGAAAAAGAAATTTTTATATAAAGGCCGTTAGGGAAACACGCGGCAAAACAATTTTTTTTTCTGCAGATGGCTAAAGTTTAGTAGGTCGAAACGTGAAAAAACAGCAGTTTTAATTTTGTCTTGCATAAATCACCGAAAAATATCAATTAAAGAAAAACATAGAGAAGTGCGGTAATCAAAACCAAACAACGAAAAAGGATAGGAAGTCCTTTTCTCCGTCCTATCTCTTCATTGGAATAATCATGGGGCCATTTCTCGTACCCAATTATCCTCCGTTACCAAATTTGGATTCATTTGCTTTATAATGTATCTAAATATTTAACAAATTTCTTTAAAAGTCCTTTCCACTGTTCCATTTTCCCCAAGGAAGGAAGGGCATCAAACTTTTTTCGTATACAAACACCCTATAATGCCAAATTGGCTTTCATTTGCTCTATTATTTCTCGTGATTTGTAAAATTGTGTGAAAGCCCCCTTCTTCTCCCAAGGAAGGCCAGAAGGGTATGTTTTACACAAATAAACAAATGATTATAAAAACAATTCTAGTATACAGATACCCTACCATGCTAATTCTCGAGTTAAGCAAAACAATATAAGAGAGCCTCTCTTTTCTCTTCCAATCTCCTAATTGAATAGAGGGAGGGGTTCTAAACCATTAAAGAAACATTCCGCGTACTTTAATACACTTCCACATGCCAAATTTGACTCCATTAACATGATCAGTTTTCAAGTTATGAATGTATATTTCTTTAGTATTGGAGGCCCCCTCCCTCTTTCCAGAGAGGAGGGTTATTTTGAACAAGAGACAAGAAAATGTTGCAATAAAATCTCGGCTCAAGTCCAACCTTCAGAAGCATGGCGTGAGGCTTACCAACTCGATAGTTTTCCAAGTTTTGCTGATTTTATAAGAACCCCCTCCCCCCTCATCTGTATTAAAAGCGGGAGGGGTTAGTCAGTAAAAGAGTCAGTCAGCTTGCTAATAGCTCGTTTATTAGTAATCGGACATTCAAAATTTTGACAGCATTTTGCTGTCTGTGAAAATTACTTATTTTTTCAAAATTTAAAATTCACGTGTTTTTGAGATATTTACGATGTAAGAAAAAAAGGAAAAAAATATTTTGCACAGTATCCTTCAAAATCCATCATTATTAAATTGATAGTTGACAAAACCATTTTTTTGTCTTTAGTTGAGAGGGTTTCAGCCACAGGCTGGTTCGCCTCTAGAATCACACAAAACCATTGATTATTCAAAATATTACTGTGAGTTAGTTGTGGAAAAGTTTGCAAACACTATCAAAAACGTCAACAAAGATGAAGATCAGGCGCGGTCCTATGGGGGGGGGGTGATCGGGGTGATCACCCCCCCCCCCAAGCGGCAAAAAACCGTTACGAAATACTCGCAAACGCTGGATTTTGTATCAAAACTATAAACTTTTCATAGTAGGTGTACTTCCGAATTCTCAAATTGTTCCACTCCGTGGGGGTGTTTTTTCAATAAATGAATTTATTATTCATTTAATAGCTTAAAACTGAAAAAAGTCGGTTCGCCAAACTAAAACAGCTGTAACTGAATTGCACCGAACTGGACCGAATTTCATCAAATAACTTTTGTTGAGGTACAGCGTTGAATAAGAATTTGCTGACCATATACGCTACCGGCCAAAAGTTTGGGATCACCCCCTCAAAAACAAGAAAATTTGATTGATTATATTTCAGTCAACTGATTACATATTGCATTTCTTTTGAGCTCATTCTATGTTCGAAAATCAAAACCATTTTCGTATGTTTTGGCAAAATGTATATTTTAACTTAATATGACTTAAACTTAGCGTAAAGTTGGAAAATTTCCAAAAAATCGCACTTTATATTTCAACCCGATCAGTTCAGGGTAGGGTGGACCGAATTTAAAAATTCGAGTTGCATTTTAATCTTTTTTCATAAATGTCAAAATACATTTTTTTAAATTTTGTGCTAAAAAATTTGCATAGTGCTTTAAACAAATAAAATAGCTACTTAAGTTATCGATCAAAAGTTTGGGCTCACCTCCAATGTGATGTATCGGCAAAAAGTTTGGGATCATGTGAAACATGCAATTTAATTTCTTGCGTATCTCTGTCATCAAACAAGGTATCGCTTATCTGATAAGTTATATTTAATGCTCATGAGTTGTTTTCGCTTTTTGGATATTTAGTAAAAATGTTATTTCATACTATCTTCGTTAAAATTTTAGCCATAATTTGATTATTTTTTTTTGATAATGTCCACCGGTATATTCAATAAATACCTGCAAACTTGTTTCGATTCTTTTTAAAAGAAAAAAAGACTTGAGCCTTTAACTGTTAAAACCTTTGGGGCCGTCCAGATACCACGTTGACAGAAAAATGAGATTTTTACCCCCTTCTCCCTCTCCGTTCAAACGTGTGGACATTTGGCAATCCCCACCACCCTCCTCCAGTATTCACCTGGACAGATTCGATTTTTGTTGCCTACAACATTTTCATTTCTTGGTTTATTTTGTATTGCAATTTCCAATTTACAGAATACATCTCAATTAGAGATTCTTAAACGCCCATATTGTTCTCTGAATTGAAGATATCGTAACTGTCTAGACAATTTGAATTGAAAAGTAGCATTCAATTTTCAGAATATTTTTTTTAAAATAATTTCTTGTTCTGGAAAGTTTTTGAAAAAAATGAGATTTGATAGTATTCGCCTCAACGTAGCAAAAATGATCGATTTTGATTTATTGATATAAAACAGTTTTTCATAATTCAAACTATTTTCAGATATTTAGAATTTTAATCTACATACTTTTACGTTTGAAAAAAAAAAATAAAAATTTTAGAGAAATAAATGGAAAATTGCCAAACACATCAAATTAAAAATGTGTTTTCTCTAAATAAGTTTCTATTTTTTAAAGTAAATCACTTATTTTTCTTCCCAAAGCTTATTTACTGTGATATTTTACGTCTTTCATTAGCTTTTATGCTTTTATACCCCTTGGGCTTGAAGGGCCTCTTTCAATTTGAGCCGTTATCACAATTAAACCATTTGAATAATGATCAATAGTTTTTATAAAAAAATCTATTATTTATTTTCAAACTTTCAAAATTAAGTTAATTAAGTAAGAAATGGTTACGATAAAATTTTTTTGAGACCACATTATGATTAAAATTATTAAAAAACATCAATTATGGGTATTTTATGGTAAAAAATAAATTACATTAAAAATGTGAAACTTAGAATATTGGTTGAAACTGAATATCAGTTATGCTTCAAATTCTATACAAATCACGAAAAAAAGTGTTTTTCACCTGCTTTGATTAGTACTTTTGCTTTGCAATTCTATCATCACTTTAAAATATTACTCACAGTGGTATTTTTTTTTGCAGAATATTCGGTGATGCAGACAGTACTTTTGAACACATTTAAAGCTTATTGAGAATTTTTCATGTTCAGAATATTCGTTTCCCCGAATACTTGAAAAGGGCCAATAGTTGGTATTCGGCCGTTCGCACTATTCGATACATCTCTAATGATATCTATTCAATTTTCGAAAAATACTGAAAACACTAATTCTAAAACTACAGGTGATGGACAAAATCTGAAATCGAGTTCAGAAATTAATTTCCAGAATCAATTTTTTAAACACAGGCTCCAAAAACTTACCTCTGTTTTAATTTTTACCAGATGATAAAACTATTCCGTAATTTCCGACTGTTTTCTCGAGAACAAGACAATCGCTCAGGTTGAACATTTGAAAGACATTTTTTCTAATTTTTGACCAACAAGGCTGGATTTCAGGATTCACACCAATTATATCGCAGTTACTGTTTTTAGCTCATCTACACAATAATATTTAAAATTTGAAGTAGAAATCCAGCTTCATGATTTAGGTTAAAAAATCCACGCTGAATGTAAAAGTTTGGTTATTTCAATGGCAATTGATTATGGATTATCACTGCAATTTTGAAATAGTTTTAACATTCAGAAATGGACTCTTTATGCAATATGTTTTTATTTAATTCAATCGTTATAGAAAAAATTTTAAAATATTGAGAACATGAAGAAAAAAATCGACTTTTCACTTTTTTCATAAATAATTCGTTACAAATTAGTTACTTTTTCTTTGGATTCAGTTCCAATAAAGCTCATAACATATCTACTAGACTTTTATAAGAGCTTGACACTCAAGAAAAAACAAATGAAAATGAAGTTTCAAAAGCTTCATACCTAAAATTATAATTTTGATTATCTTATTTTAGAATTAAATTTATATTTTTAAATTGAAGAGTTTTAATAAGAATTTATAATAATTCAATACTTTCGAACAACGATTCAGCAAAATATTTCATAAAAATAATGAAATATTCAGTTTTTAATTCATAGCAATTATTAAAAAACACTTTTTTCAAATAACTATTTTGGAATCATTGCAAATTGAGAATCATTAAAATTTTTGGTGAGTGTCTTACCCGGATATGAAGATTCCCATTAAAATATTGTGGATTACTTGAAGATTTTTTTTTTTACAATTTCTTCCAAGGCAATGTGTGTTTAATTTTCATTTGTGAAATGACATTTATATCGTTAAATTATTTAAAGAATTTTTAAAGTTATAATTTTTTAACTGCAAAATGTTTAATTACGAAAATTATCTTTTTTCAACACTTTTTTATGGTGAACATCTATGATTCGCAGATTGTTTTATAAAAAGATATCGAAATAAGTATAATGAGGAAATTTGTAAATAGTTTTCACTATTTTTCTTTAATTTCAAATTTTTCAAATTTCAAACCTACAAGTATACAAACCTACTAAATACAAGACTTATTTGCAACTGCAAACACCCCCCCCCTCCCCCCCCCCCTTCCTCCATGCACCACTATGTTTCTCAAAATTAACCTTTTTTCCGCCAGATATTTACGATCCTTCTTATTGACTGATTTTTGAAAATTTGGAAAATCACCCCCCCCAAGAGCCAACTCTAGGACCGCCCCTGATGAAGATGGAGTGAAGCACATGATGGGCAACGGTTAAGGGTCATCAGGGGAGTCAAGGCTCATACCAGCATTTTTAGTTTCGAATAAGCCAAATACTAAGAGTAGATCGCTCAAATGTCCAAATTTTTTCTCCGATAAGCAGAAAGTGTTGCCTAGTAATGAGTCATTCAAATATAACTTCAAACAACAATTTTTTTGCTAGTTCCAAAGCTCGTAAGTTGTATAGCCGTAGCAATAGTAGTTGTATAGGGTAGCAACCTAAAATATAGATTAGACGAATATTTTCTTACAAAAAAACGATAAATATTTTTCTATTCTTTTCATGAATTAACATAAGATTACCTTTATTTCCTTCATAGAAAGTATTTAGATCAAACGAATGGATTTTGAGATACACGCATTCGTAACTGTCCCATTTCTATTTTTTTTTTCTCAAGGGATTTTAAGCATCACTGGCTTATTCATCCCGATGTCCCATTTCTAAAAGAACTAAGCTTCATAAACTACTAGCTGACCCGATAAACTTTGTTTTACCTTTAAATCAATAAATTGTTATAAATGTATAACTTCATCTACACAGAAAAAAAAAAATAAAGGAGAAATGGCTTTTAAGTACGACATACACGTCCCAAACTTCTTCATGCTCGTGAATCAATTTGTATGAAAATCGTATTAAAATTGTTCGACTTGTGTCATTTTTAGTTGATTTTTTAGGGGTCCCCTTTCATAAAAAAGTAAGATTTTTGAAACTATTATACCAACATTTATGGCCCGAAAAACCCTCAGATACCAAACTTTATTTCTTTCCGACCTTCCGATTATACGTGATGGTGTTACAAAGAAAACGCTTCCATTTTTATACAAGGTATAAAAAAATGAGGTCATTCTACTTTCATTTTCGTTAGTGATTATCTGGGGCAATATGTTTGTTTTTTTTAATCTTTGTTATTTTTTTGAAAAACAGGCTATATGACTGCTAACACTGATATAAGTTAAAAAAAATTATTAAAATTATTAAAAAAGTCGAGTCGAAAGTACAAAGAATTAGTCAAATTATATTAAGATTATTTGATGAATACATGAACATTGGAAATGGGAAAATGAAGATAAACATTCAATCTATCATCCCATTTGACAAATTCCCATATTTCGAAGGTTTCATATAATATTCGATGATTTATAGCATTTTTAAAGTTAATCGAAAGTCGCCATCTTGGATTTCAAGAGGGCGTCAGATAGCAAAATTCAACTTCTACTCGTTGAGTCCTTTCACCTAATTCCCCTGATTGTGGATGTTTCATGCGATTTTTAGTAATTTACAGCTTCGAAATGAAATGCGAAAGGGAAAACGTGTGTAAATCTGTGAAATCGTTTAATTAGTTTAATTAGAATAAAATTCAGGAAAAATATTCAGTTAGGCTTCCGCTTTTCAAAGTTCGAATTGCCGGACCTTACGCTTAACCATCAGCCATCAGATTTTTTACAGCCACCTTGTCCACCTTCTTCGCCGCAGAAAGCCAGTTTGCCTTGAACTGCTGCTCGTCCTAAGCATAGACTTGCCAGATACTTTTATAATA
>NC_073691.1:137205908-137213408 GCF_029784155.1 Uranotaenia lowii | reverse complement strand
TAAGACTAGCAGGAGGGTGGAAGTGTCAAATTTATCGCTTTTGGTTTCGGTCAATAGAACCAGGACGTGTGCTGTTAACTTATAGCAGGGGAGTAGTAAAATATTTGGCTTTCGAATTTTGTAAGTGGATTTCCGCTTGGTATCCGTTTGTCTCAATCCGTATGAATAAAAGGGAAAACAAATTGGATGATTCAATTCTGGGGTTTCGATTTCATTTTTTTTTTGCAATATTGATGCAATGCAATCGAGAAAAAATGGTCGAATAATGTAAAATGTTGCTTTCCGTGATTGGAAAATCGAAATGTTTGGCTTCCGTTCAACCACCACTCGAAAATTTTAAAGAGAAGATCATGATAGCAAATATTGAATTTTTCGAGCATAATTACACCACAACACGGACGGCTCAGAAACAAGCCCTAGGAGCCGAAAACGTTTGCATCGAAATTACCTCATTCCACGAAATACTGCCCGAAAAACTTGTAAAGCCAAAGCACATACCAAACACCTCCTGTCTGCTTTGCTGAGTAAACATTTCACACTTTTTCAAAGACGCCGCGGCTTAAAACCGTATATTTTGGCCCATCCTAAAACGCAACGAGCGACCATCAACCCGTCCATCCGTCCGAAGCAATTTCATGTTTAGCACATCCCCGGGTCGTTTGGGCCGTCGGACGGACACTTTTGGCTCAGGCCGAAAGGTAAAGGCTAAAGACATGGTAAGACATCAGAAAGCTACATCACAGGAACAGAACTTCTGCCTGCCCTGGGGCTATTGAATTTGGAGCGCGAAAAATGAGGATTCCGACCGGGAACCAAAAGTTCGGTTCAGCAAAAATTAGCGGCTGTTCTCTTTTTTTAAGAACAGTCCTAATTTTTGGTTACAGAAGTGGTTCCGAACGTGAATCAAAAACGCAACGCTTGCGATAGGAGATGTCCATTTTCGCGTATTTCAGATATCAGGGAATTCGTTCTTTTTATTGTTGATTGTGCAATGTTACACAAGTTTTCTTCAATTGTTGGACTTTCTAGTAGATTAAACTCGGTATAAACGTTAGTACAAAACAACCCTTTACTTTGTTGGATGATTTGTCAGATGATTTTACCCGGCCTTGATTGAATTTAAATCAAAATTTGCCGTTTGATTTTTCGAAACTTTTGGAAGCTTTGTAACAAATTCTTTAATTTTTACACCCACGTTAACTTTTTTTAGTTATTTCTGCTGCCAGAAATAGCAATAAAGTTTTTAGAGGCGATCCATCCAGTCCTGAATTAGCGTAACGTTTTATTTTTGTATGGAAATTTGTATGGGATAACCAAATTTGTCATTCAAAAATCGCCAGAGATGTACTAAAAAGTGGATGAAAAATACTCCTTGATTCATGTAGTACATTTCATGTGAACAAAGCGTAAACCTAACTTGTACCACTGACCATACTGACTGGACACTCGATTTCGTGTTCTGGATAATTTTTCCAACAGTACGCAATGTCGATTCCAAAGTGCGCATCGATCGATTTGAAGAAATGCTATCCCAGTAAGGAAATGCCACCCACTTTAAAAATAAAACGCAATTTCTACGATAAAATCGGGCTAATCAGGACCATTTTTGTCAAATTTTTCAGGTTCGCCTGGCGTCGGTATTGCGAACCTGCAAAATCTGACAACAAAAATTAGACAGAAAATGGTTGAAATTTTGTTCTAAGTGTCATGTCAGTGTGGTCAGTGCTTGTACTCTAACAAAGATATTCGTTTTTTCTCCAATTTTTCAAAATTATTTTTTTTTTAATTTTAGCGATTTAACTGCTTATTTGTATGCTGTTATACCGTATGATGAGAATAAAAAAATTTCAAAAAACGCCTGAGATTTTATTAGTTTATATAAACTTTGCAAAAACGTTTCATGAACTTTTTCAAAGCTCTTGCAAGCAAAGTCTGCCATTTTTAATTACTTTTCAATGGATTCATATTTTTTATTTTACAATTATTCTAATATTTTTTATGAAATGCTTAGCTGCTTGTCATGTTAGCAAAAAATGAAGCTAAAGAATAGTCAAAACCAATAATCAAAGACCAACTGCTTTCGAGCATATTTGAATTTTCTGGATGATTAAATGTGCAATAAGTTCTACTTCCATTCAAATTTCTATACAAAATTAAAGCGCGTTGCGCTAACTCAGGAATCAACCAAATCTTCTCAAGTGCTACACTGATGCTTGGTGACCCAAAAGGCATGGGAAAAAATGGGAGTAAAAAATCATTTTTTAAGGTTCTGTCTGATTGAGATAATTTATTGTGTTGATCGTTTTGTATAAAATTAGATATGTGTTTGTGTGGAACTAGATTCAAAATTCATTTAGAAAATTCACTAGTGTTCGAGAAGGGGAGATGAGGGCATAATGGCCACCTTAAGGAAAACGCTTATTTAACCATAGAGAACAGCTGTAATATGTGAATGGCATCATTGTTTCGTGTTCAGACACTCAAATAGTCTATGGCCTAATTGGATGAAGCTTGAAAAAGTAGATAAAAACGTTTAAAAATGAATTTTAAAAAATTTTGCCAAAAGCTGAAAACCAGTCACTGTAGAGGCATTTTCATTAGTTCAATAGAATTGCCTTCCATGTTGGTTTAAAACTGTCATTCATTCATTGAACTATATTTTTAATATTGTGTTATGAAATTATGCAGGAAATAGATCAATCCATTACGTACTTTTGAGACAATTAATGATTTATTTTCCACACTCAAGTTCCCTTATTGTCGTACCAGGTCCTTACTTCCGTCGTACAAGGAGACCGAAGTTCGTAACAGTACTTTCCAATTATAAGAATTGGGCTTAGCAACAAACTCACAAAGGGTAACATAGATGTACAGTTGAGGAAATCAAATGATTACTGTACCGCAAATCATCGAACACTCGGTAGCCGCTCTACTGAAATCGCTTCTACTGTCAACACAGTAACTGTCACATCGAGTTCCGCTATAAGCTCAAAAACCTAAAGAACCTCAACTTGGCACATCACGTGAAAATCGCCCTAACACGGGAACTAAAAGCCAATCGACAACTTAAACTACATCCTCAGGTGAACCACACCTTGTCGATTAACCGTAAGTTAAAACGAACTGAAAACCCGTATGCTTCTTACAAAACAGAAGTCTTATGTTGTAGGTCCGCCAAGGCACGAGTTTGATGCAAACTCTCCATAGCCCACGGAAAGAAATCTAGCTGTCCTCAGAGCCAACCAATAACTACAATACATAGAGCGGGAAACGGTAAAGTTGAGAAATCCCAGGACTTGAACTGGAATACTGTCCTCCAGGTAATCCAGGTACCCACTTAAACAGCATTTCATCCAAGCTAACCTCATTCATAAAATTTTAGAATTTGGGGAATCCCAATTCGAGAAGGTTAGGCCGTGTCAAGTAAACCAGATAAAACGACTAATCGCAAGCTTCAACCCTGGCCAACTCAGCCTGCATGAGTGCATGAAAAAGCCAGCGATAAGAAAAAACAGCGGAACAAACTTTATTGCATGAATGCCAGTGAAAGTGGAGACATAAACGATCCACGAACAATCATCTGACTACAGGTAAAATCGAGCGTTTAAGTTTGTTTGACAAAATTATTCTAATAGTTCTGCCTCACACACATCCCGAATAGACTTGCACCGTGAAAAAACCATGAAGTTCATAATCACAACACCATGAATTTGATGGTTTACACCGTGACTTTTGCGATCCATGATACCGTGAATACACATTGAAGTTCATAGTTTACGACCATACATTTCATCGTTTTGACGAAAATTACCATGAAAAAGGGGTATTGTTATGCAGCGTGACCATGAAAAAATGGCGATTTTCCATACATTGGAAAGTTGAAAAATATGAAGTTCATGGTTCTTACAGCTTCCACTTTTTCATAATAAAACCATGAAAATATGATGATTTTCATTGTTTTCCCACTGAAATAAAAATCTTTGTTCATGGTGAGATTTTTTTTATTGTTTTTGATTTTGCCATCATTTTCGTTGAATAAAAACAAATAAATTGATTCATATTTTTTATTGAACACTTATTCTTTACACTTACACGCTACAATTACGCTCCATCACCCTATACTCCATCCATTACGCTACACTAACGCAGGCCTGAGACTCGCACTCGCACTCGCACTCAAATGCCTTAGCGACTTACGGCACCGGCACCCATCCAATCGTGTCCTGGACCACTACATAGGATGCATTTTGCTAGAATTAAAAAATAATGCTTGTAAATAAATGTATTTTCGTTTTAATTTTCGATATGAACTCACCTGCGCTTGTCTCCGAACATTTCGAAGATAAACTGCATCAAAAAACCTTGCCGACCGAGAACAAAAAAAAAACACGTGCTGCGGCTGTCAAAATTTTAACGTACACGAAAAATTGGGAGAGTGTAAATTCTTGAATTAGTAACGCTTGGATGTTCTTTTCACCATGAAGTACATAATCACATTCAAATTCACTGGAAAATGAATGTAATATCGTGGTTCTGTTCTATTCGGGATATATAGATCAGTTAACATCCTCGGGCATATGATCGTCCCATTGAGCAAGGAGAATAGGCAACATCACCGTGCTAAGCAAAGTGATTCTATCTGCACTCACACCATACGGAACCGTAAATAATCGGACTCCAGGAATCGGAGAAGGTCCTCGTCTACGACGCAGGTAGGACAAGCAAACGAGCACTAGAAATCGACGTGTACACTTACATAAATGTTTAATGTTTAATGTTTATTGTTAGGAGTACGTGAGCCTGTCAGTTATAAACTATAGTTCAGGTTCATGCCATTTCAGGACCTTTTTCTTAATACGGTTCTGATCGCTGAAGGAGATCAGAAAGCGACAGAATATTGCTTTAACTGCATGCAGCTCGATCAGCTGATTGTCAACATTCGTTGCCCAGTGTGTGTGAGCGCCACAGTACTTGGTCGTCGATCAGCGCCGAAAATTGCGGAGAGGGAACTCCGACAACAACAAAGCGACAGTGTTTGCCGAAGAGAGACGCTCCTTTGCATGTGTGCATGGTACGAAGAGGAGCAAAACAGGAAGAGTGTTGTATGCATGTTCACACTCGAGGCAGAGGCAATAACATAGCAAGTGAGAAGCTATCACGGTTTCGGAGTGTACACGTGAGCTACGCGTACGGGGAAGGAAGCGTTTGCAGGCGAATGCATGCGGAGAAAGCAGTCTACGATTCCGGGGCCCCGTCGACGTTCATCAGCAGCGACAACTTTATGTGTAGCGGTACAGGTTCAATTAGATTATAAGGAATTCTGATAGCATAAGAATAGAGCTTCAATGTTAAATCGTACTTATATGTCGTGCTTTGCATTCAATGTTTGTGGCAAGATGCCTCATGATTATTGAGCCAATATAGCGCATCTCAAGCTTAAAGCTTTCGCATGAGAATCGAATCTTCGGCCAATTAAGCCAATAAAATTACTTGTTTCTTAAATCATGAATTTGCGTGTTGACTTTTGATACACTCCGGGTAGGGCAAAGTTGTTACAAGTTGTCTCAATTTATTCCACACTCTTCAGGAATAAATTTAAAAAAATAGCGGTTGCGGTTCATGCAATTGGCATTAGCTTACCTACTTCAAATGGATCAACCGCGCAGCATTATAGCAAATTTATGAAATTAATTTGCGGCTTTATCGGTGAGGGTTAAAGAGTTGAAATGAAAGACGGATAGAATATCAGAAGAAAATTCTAAGGTGGTGAAAAGAGCGAAGAGCATTTGAAATAGAAGCTTGACCACATACTAAATTCTTTGTCCGTTCGACACATGTGCATTCACATTAATTAGTGTGTTAATTGGTGTGGGACAAAGAATTTAGTATGTGGTCAAGCTTCTATTTCAAATGCTCTTCGCTCTTTTCACCACCTTAGAATTTTCTTCTGATATTCTATCCGTCTTTCATTTCAACTCTTTAACCCTCACCGATAAAGCCGCAAATTAATTTCATAAAACAAACTCACGGCGATTTCTCTTCTTAAAATTATAGCAAATTATCTCTCAAGTAACCAGTCGCAATAAGCCATGAGACTAGGAAGGCTTGATTGTAAAAAGGTCTACCATTGCTTGGCTAAAGCATCTGCAGGCAGCAAAATATTACACCTTCTATTGAATTCTACCGAAATTGTCTTAAACTTTTCCTCCCTCATGAGGGATAGATTTGAAATTTTGCGGTTGCGGTTCATGCAAATGCTATAATTTACTTCGCACGGATCAACCGCGCAGAATACAAATAACCCTATGTGTTGCAATCGCAAGTCTCTTAGAGTATTTTACTATCAACTTATGGTCTATAAAAACTAAAAAGGAAAAATTTAAACAATGATTTATAAATAACAACACATTATGATGCACAGAACGATAGAAATTTCGTAAATGAATCTGTCTTTAGGCTTAGCATTCCTGAATTTGTCCAGTTAGCATTCAAGTCAGGAAATTAAAAAAAAAAATGAGACAATCTAAGCAATTTTTCCAATATTTGGAAAAATCAAATCGATGAGAATAGTTCAAAATAAGTTCAATTCAATGTGACAATACCACTTTCACAACAACCACGTTCAAGTCTTTTTTTTTGTAATAATAAGTTTATTTGACACGGCTCAAACCTTTCAGTATTACTTCCTTTCAAGTCGTATTTGATTTTTATTTTGATGAAATTGTCTCAAAAAACTCCGCAAGAAAGATGAACTGTGAAATCTCTTTAAAAAATTTCGAGGAATGTGAATCAATCGGGGCCAGAAACGGATTTTTTACCTCAATATTCTGGCAGCTGGACCACAACAACTTTTTTTTAAAACTCTACGTTGAAAACCTGGGCTAGTTTAGATACATAAGCCCATGCCATCTGAAATACTTTTCCTAGATTGATTGGCTTTATTCAGATTTTATCAGTCCTTCATAAGTAACTTACTATATACATATTGGAGACATTTTTGAAGTGTTCAGTTTAAAAAGTTTATCTTACATAATATGTTAGTTAAGATTTCATCAAAGGGATTTAATGTTCATAAAAAAGAGAAAGTTCAAACCACTCGTGGACATAATTCGTTTCTGAATCGGTTTGGTTGTCATTCATAAACCAATGATTCTTGTTCATATACAATTATTCTGAAACAACTTGAGGTGTTTATAATCATCATTTTGTTTATTTGAGTAAAAAGTTTAAAGTTTCAAAAATTAAAAAAAAAATTTGTGGAAATTCTGGACTTCCGACTTTTTGAAATGAAAGCTTATTTTGTGCTTCCCTTCCAACCAAATTTCATCAATGTTTTCAAAAGCCTTTTTGTTGTATGAGTGAAGCCCGGTGTTCCATAGTCGCATAGAACTTTACGCTCAGCTGACGTCATTCTGTCAGTGGCGTTATATTCAGAATAGCCAACGATTCTGTTAACTGTCAATTGAGCATTGTTGGTAAAGATCTATTGCACATTGCTGG